>NC_061133.1:13336437-13642929 GCF_905220365.1 Vanessa cardui | reverse complement strand
ATCCATTTTTAAAATTATGAATTTCCGTACAAACTCTCGATTCCATTAAAACCCTTAAAATTCCTTTTTAGTAGCTACCTTAAGGAATTCTTGTGCAAAATACCTCCTATTAGAATCAGCATTTTAGGCTGTGCATTGCATGCGAATCAATCATTTTAAAAAAAATTACATAGATAATGTTTTTTCGTATTACAAATATGTTATAAAAAAAACTCGAAACTCACCGTAGATCACGCTCTTAAGAATCAGAAAATTATATTCTACATTGAATCTAATAACTATATACCCGCATCTAGTTAGCATGTCACCGTAAGTCATTAAAGTTTTCATCATTTCCCGAGTGAGAAACGAAGCGAGTATTTACAGAATCGCACTTCAGTTTTAGGCCCTGTAATAAGAGTATCAAAATAAGATAAACATAGCTTACATTAATAGACTGAAAAAAAAATTCGAAGCATTTATTCAATACAGTTCTAAACATTTCTCGATTCGATGTTTAATTAAACTCAAATTAGTGTTGCGAATTAAAGCGAACGTGTACGCATCGGTTCTGCGGAACTGTGTACGATTGATGCACATTGAACCCTATTTAGACGGAATAAAGCTCAAAATTCGGTGGATGTTCATACCGCGCACTTAGTAAGGAAGATCGCGCACTCTTACAAATTGGCCACATTAATACAGACAAGAGATAGAGGTGACACGATCGAAACAAGTGCGTTTTAATAAAATTGTGAATTTGATGTTGACTAAATAAAACGTACAAAAAGTGGATTATATCTAAAATATCTCAAAAAAAAATGGGTGAACATCATCCATTAAAACTTATTCGAATACACAAAAAATAATACGCGTCTTATATAAAAACAGCTACATATGTATTCACTCTACTGAAAATTATAATTTTGATTAAAAATAAATGATTCAATATTCTTCAGAACTACATCTACAGAAATTTTATAGTGAAATGTACGAAATGATTAATGATCTATGTCTGTATAAGGTTCATTTGATTTAATTCAGTAATTAGAGTAATTAAGTATCACTCGATTGTCCTTTCGTCATTTATTTTGACATGTACTGTAAGAAAATCGCTAGTAAAATATAGATATTAAAACAACAGGATATTTTGTACGATTATAGATCGTATCTTGTTAGGTATCAATCGTAATGTTATTCCATCGTCTCGTTCAAAGAAGTTGCACGTTTGTTAGTCGTAGTTACATTAATGTAGTACATTCCGGTGTCGATTCGGTAACAGGCGCTGTCGAATGTTCGTCTCCCGGCTCTGTAGGGATTGGTTCGTGGTGTGGTTAACGGTAGGAACGCAACTTATTTTTAAATTAAATATTTTTAGGCAGTATATTGAAATTCAATGTCATATTTTCAAAGAAGGTTTTAATGTAAATATTTGTGACGCAAAAAAGGTTTTACTTCAACTTTTTTTCATAAGTTATATACAGTAAATAATATAAAATAGTTAATACTGATAATAATAATAGCTTCACTGGTCTGGGTTAAGTTTAATTTATTATACTAGTTAGGTATGAGTTTTTCCTGTCAAGGAGTTTTCCAAGGAGTCTGAAAGAGACACGTACATAAAATGAAATTAATTTATTTGTTGAACCGCACACTGTTTACTAAAAATAACGTAACGTCCAATCTATACTGTAAAGTAAAGGTTATTTTAATTAATTTAATTTAATTAAAAGCGTTTCCAAAGAATTTTCTATAATTGAATACGGTAGTATGAATTTTAGCTATAAATAAATATTCCAGTGTAATGATTCAACATTGAATAAATTATTTTGAGTCCTATTTATAAAGCGAGTATATATATTGTAATATAATTAATGAATTACAAAACATAGCTTGATAGAATTACATTGTACAACAAGTTTAAAAAAATGTATAATATTCTTTGCGACCAATACTGTCATATAATCCTACTCATCTACTCATAAAAATAACTGAACCAACACATAAAAAATTAACTAAATGGGATAAAATAAGGGTTTCTAATTAAATTCAGTTAAAAAAAATAAAAAACTTGTAATAATAATTAAAGGTCAAAATAGAAACTATAATGTATATTTTTTTAATTTCAAGATAGCAGTTCACCTCACTGCGAGCCAGCTGTCAATAGTCAAGAGTGATACCAGTTGAATTCCCGCCGTGACACAAGGTGCGCGGGAATGTTAATTAAGCATTGATGGCCAATCCGCCATCTTGTCTGTTACTTAGTAAATTCACGATAAGTAATTGGTGATTAAAAAGCCCGTAGTTATCTGCTGATGGAGGTAACTAGTGCTTATTTATTACGAGCTCGTTCGCTGTTTGCACCCGTTGGACGTCGAATTTGAACTAGATTGATAGACTAATTATGTGCCAACAAAATAGTCAGTTACCACTAACACATTGGTGTTGTAAGAAATATTGACCATACCTTAAAATTTTAATACCAACCAACCTTATTATTACAGTTTTTTAATACGGATTATTTACCATTTTTTTATTTTTAGTTGGTGATTTTCGTGATTAAGGAATTCGTAGATAATGTCGAAACATCGAGCTCCCGTATTACATAACTGTAACAATAAAAATAACCATGGTAATTTTAAAATCTTATATAAACTTATTTTGTACTTGTAGGTAATTAAAGTTACTACGGCTACTTTTGGCGGTAACATAAATGATAAATGGTTGGTACCTACTTAGATAAGCTTACACAAAGTATCGCATAATAAGGTCGCCATTAAATAACGACAGATGCGAAATAACCCAGTGGTTAGAATCCCGTGCATTTTAACCGATGATTGCGGGTTTCAAACCCAGGCAAGCACCGTTGAATATTCATGTGCTTAATCTGTGTTTATAGTTCACCTCGTGCTCGGCGGTGAAGGAAAACATCGTGAGGAAACCTGCATGTGTTGATGTGTCTAATTTCATAGAAATTCTGCCACATGTGTATTCCGTGTGTTCCGTGTGTTCCGAATCTTTTCCTCAAAAGGAGAGGAAGCCTTAAACCAGCTGTGTGAAATTTACAGGCTGTTTGTTGTAGTTGTTGTATAAATGATGAATGGGTGGTGCCTACCTAGATGAGCTTATACAAAGCCCTACCACCAAGTATTGCATAATAAAGTCGCCATTAAATACCACTTGTAAACAACAAAATAGATTTTATTATTGAGATAGAACGTGATTGTAAATTGTAACCGATTTTTTGTTTTCGTAAAAACTATTGCAAAACTCGATACTTGTCTAAAAGGAATTAAAGAACAAAAGACCGTGCAATACCGGCACACTATCGCCGCACGGGGACGGTACTATGCAAAAAGGCGCTAATTTCTCGAAACCAAAAAGTGGTAATGGTTATGCGTTGCAGCACCAACGCGTTTGTCTCGCGATAACGCGCGCTTACAATTAGTCGGGACGGCTTTATACGGAAGGTGCGCGAGTTTAAAATTTTATTATGCTTTTTACAGGATATTTTCAGAAATAAATTTACGAAACGAAATTTTGGTCTTATTTGAAGTGGAAAATAATATCTTTAGTAGTTAACAGTACAATACTATTTAAATATAGATTGAAATGAAACATAATTATTTGTAATGGCGTATCATTTTCACAATATTTTTTTTGTTTTTTTTTAACTCTTGGCATTCTTTTTATTTTCTATTTTGAGTTCTTAACTAACATAAATCTAATAAATATTTAATCAAAAAGCTAAGTCTTTTTTACTTTAAATTATTATTAATACACTAAATTATATAATTCGTGTTTTTTACTGCAAGTGATGCAAGTTATACATCAGAAATGTGTAGATCTTGACATTGTACTCATTTCTCGTTTAATTCTATAACAGATAAATAATACTTTTAAAATCTAATTTATTCTATCTCTGAAAAAGGAATGGCAACATCTCTATTAAAACCATCCACACTCGCAATTAGACGTGACTTGGCGACTATAATCGTTAATGTTTAGCACCGGCCACATATTTCTGTACCTTTGTGCAAATGCACCCTCCTTCTAGAATCGTATGTGCTGAGACCAATCAGAGAGCGCCGTTTTAATAACGGTTACGATACACGTTTGATTGAAGTAGACTATTCTTTTTTCGAATTTCAGACGGTTTTTCCGCAGAACGTATTTTTTTTTTGTCGCGTGAAAAGAATGACACTTGAATTTATATTCGAATGCCGCTTTTTATAAAGCAAAAATCAAACAGTTTATCATTATTAAAAAGTAAAATATTTTTTTTACATAAAAATGACGCTGAGGCTTATATTTTGTTCATCATTTAACATTTATAATGGCGCAATATGCAATTAAATAATTTTATAGTACTTCTTTGCCGATATGACTTTTAGTCGCATTTGTATAAAGCTCGCAATAAATATGTAATAATTTAATAAAATTAAAACAAATTTTAATGCAACTAACTAATTTAAAAATGAAAATAGTATAATTATTAATTTTCTGTCTTATCAAAATAAAGCTAATTCAAGTAATCTTTTGCAAGCACTTTTGAATTGTTATTTAACAGAACTATATGTATTACATTCGAAGCTACCATCCGGTCGAAATGTAAATTCTACCTAAAAGTACTGTCAATCAAATACAAATAAAAGTTTTAAATATCGTGCCTGAAAGTCAACAAATACTGGCTCCACAATTATAATCCCCTGACCATATCACCTAACGTTACGAAGTAGGCATACAGTTTGTGTATCCGTTACGTTATCAACATTAAAAATTAAAAAAGAATCATCAGTAATTAAATCAAATCAAATCAAAATGAACTTTATTCAAGTAGGCTTTTGATTCGTCATTTTACAATTAAGTGAAGCTACCACTGAACCGGAAAGAAAATCAGTAGTTACTCTTTTTCAACATTTAAAAAATACAAAGTCAAGTTAGTTAAATAGAATTATTTAAATTAAAATATCCTGCTTGGAAGTTAACAGGTATTAACTGCACGCTTTTTTATCATCTATAAAATCAATATTGTCACAAACACCATGCATACATTACACGTAGAGGTATCGTTGGCTATTCACATCAGTTCACAAAACATATATTATGTTAAATTACGTGAATAAAACAAGGTAACTAAACATATATAATTTTATCACTAGTGCATATGTTTTTATAAATAATATCCATAGTTGTCTCATATAAGTTAAGGACACACACACAATACGTTATTTCTGAAATTCCACTTAGGACTGTTCAGTAGTACGTATAGAATATCTTTTTAAGGATATTTTTTTTAAGATTTTCAAATTTTATATCATTTTATACTTACATTAATGAGCCATCAAGTATATCATTCCTTTGTATGAGTGAACATGACAGTTTCAAATTAGGAATATTGAATATGTCAAAACTTTTAATCCAGAGTGAAACAAGATACAAATATTTTATAAAAGTCAAACTTCTATTTATTTTAGAAAACGATTCGCATGATCTTATCTATACATTCCAAAATGAACCGTTTTTATTAAATAACACAATATCTTTAAGAATCATTTGCCCTGTGTGAGCAGTGGAAGGCTGTATACAGACTGGCTCATTAACCAGGCACATATCGACTTGGCTGATTTCTCCAGGGCGTATCTACTGTTTGATGGCGCCCAACGTGGGGCACTTTTATTAAGACACGGTCTTAGAATGAGCGGATTGTATAAATTAAATATTTTAAGTTATAAACTATATTTTAATATATATAGTTATGGTTTTTTTTATAATTTTGCTTGATATATGTTTAATTAAACTAGATTGTCGTCAAATAATAATACTTAATTAATAAGAGATATGTGGCATGCTAAGTTGGTAATGGATGGGTCAAGTAGTTAGACGAAAGAAAAACGTTCGAATGTGATCTCTGTGCTCTTTGTTAAGAAAAGAAGGCATACTCCGGACTTTTCGGACTGACTATCTAAAGAAGATGGCGAGAAAACAGTATTGGGAACAGTATTGGTCTTGTAATATCTAACATTAGGATTTTAAAGGATATTTGGATAGATTAAATATTTTTTTTCCTTTAATTACTACAAAATATTATATTTGTTTTATAAGGCAACAAAACAATTTGTTCTTGCAAGTTTGTTAATATTTGTAACGATAAAATATTTTATTTTTAAATAGAACGAATTCCTTTTTTAAAATTCCTTTTAAGAATTCCGTTTATTTAGTGGCCCTGTACTAAAACTGTTACTTTTAGAATTTGTATGTTTTACATGCTTGTATTAAATATTGCAATAATAATTATTGATATTTTGGCGCATATTGCTCATAAGTTTTATGTAACTAAAATATTGTTTAACTTGTTCTAATAGGACTCTAAAAATAATACTCAGTCAATCAAGTATGAATTAATAATTCGTTTTTAGTGTCACCTTATTACGAATGTCATTGATAAAGCTGTATTAATATAATTGTATTCGCAAGTATAATTTTATCTAATAATATTAAACTGTAATGACTCAAATTATTACAATAAAACTTTAAAGATACTAGTCAAAATTAAATTCTCATTTAATTGTTTTCATACATTTTAATCTTTGACAATATTTTCTTTAAACACTAAGTATGAAATGAATTTTACAATCCTATATTATGCGTGACCTCGTAACGAAATTATTTCATAAATGTCCAGAATACATCTTATATATTCAATCTTTAATTATTCTTAGTTGAAACCAGTGGTAAGCAAACAAAAAAATTAAAAAGGGGAGAGAAACAAAATGTACGCAAACATTGATTAAATTACACTCTTTATCTCCTCAAATCACTGCCGTAAAACTCGCTAAGGAAAATAAGCTGAAAATATAAGGGGCCCCACGTTGGGCGCCAAAACATCGTCTATTAAATATTCATACACCGTAAAAAGTTTCAGAAGGACCGGTTGGAACTCATCAAATTACAACTTGCTCAAGTGATCAACTTCGATGGGGAAAAAAAAATATTTAAGACATGTCTATGATTACAAATACTCAGTGTGATTTTTAATATCATACTTTCGTTTGAATGTGTGTTTCATTCGAATCATAACGTACAATAAGTACGTTCAAATAATAAATTACGAAACAGGTTCAAACGAATTAATAACAATATTTTATTCATTAACTGATAAAATCAATTATGTGGTCCTGTCATTAAAGAATTCCCAGGGAGACCGGCGGCGTCGAGCGCTTGAGGCAAACTGAATAACTTTTAATTTCTTCACCGCAGACATTGACGTCAGACGATTGCAATTGGCGGGAAAGTTACATCCCACAGATAAAGACAAGTTTTTGAATCTAGAAATGTGTAATGGACGCCATTGGAGTAAAGGTCGTTTAACTCTGAAACTTAATGCGACATTCGACCAGGAAAACTTTTTACATTCCGTCAAATTTATTACGTCGAATGAAATACAGGAAAACTATTTATAATATTTTTTGTTTCTTTATTATAAATAAATAAAAAAGACATATTTATTGTATAAACAAAAGTAACATTTAATGCACATATATAGAAGATTTCCCCTGTCAATGTTAATGTTATCATGGCGTCCGACAATAATCGTGATTCGGAAAAAAGGCGGTCTATTACAGACTCAGCGAATCGGCCTAATGACACGTGTTAGACGCCTAAACAATGTTTTAATGCGGCCGAAACTCCCTTACGTGGATGGGTGGATGTATTTGTTTAGGATAAGCTAACAGCCTGCCGTTTAGCGAGCGACCCTGATCGTGTGGTACAAGGAATAAGACAATACGGTTATGAAGATGAAACAAAGATTACTAGTGTATCAAACACATATGTTGGAAATAATCATAGATAATATAAAACAAGAAAAAAATATCTAGACAAAAAAAAACAACATTTATACATCGTGTAAATTTATATCTACCCTCCAAAAAAATAGACGCGTATTCCATTAGAAATCGCTATCCTTTCTTGACTTGCTTCAATTCAAATACAGCGTGATACAGGTGTGAGATTAAATGGCTGCCGTGTATACAGGGTGTTCATTACGATATTGCTGCGACTACAGCGAATATTGCGAGCGGTTTTTATTAGGGACGTCATAACTGTGCCCACTTTTTTGATGAGAATTGAAAATATGTTTGATCTGACCAACGTTGGATGCCATTTTACTTATTGTTTATTGCGCTTTATAACGTTTCAATGGCCGTGTCCAACGTTTGAATGGTGTTGACTTTATTCGTAATTATCGTTTACACTCATTATTTACGATATATACATCCATATATATTGTTGATTGAATAAAATAATTAAATTAATGAAAGCTTTTAATATACTGTTGGTAGGTACTTTCGATAACTATGTATAAATATATTGATAATTATTTATATGACTTTAAAAAGGCTTAACGTCAACAATCCTTTTTTTATTTATAAAAATCTAGATTTCTCTTTATGCAACTTACCATGATTCAAAGGATGTTTTAATATTAATAGAAGATTAATTTATTTAATATATAATATCTTAATTTTGCGTATCCAAGATCATGAAGGTAATGCTGTCACTACATGTGCATCATAGAACCAAAACTTGTAGTGAATAGTAAATATATAATGCCCATAACTATATACATATGTATTCAATTTTCTGATTTGCACATAATTTATTATATATATTTAGACTTCAGTTATAGCTTTTTTTTATTGGAGTGAGAGAGACGGATAAAAAGATGTATAAAAGTCGCGTATTAAATTTAATAGCAACATTCGAAAATAACAATAAAATTAAAAAAAATTAGGCATGTCACGTAACATGTTTAATATTTTTGTTCAAATTCAGCTGATCGGATTATTTGCTTATCGTACTAACGTTACTTGAGACCTGAGACCGCCATTACAAATCATATTTCTCATACTCAATACAACGATCTATTAAAATGTTTAAGTAACCTAGGCCCTCAGCCGATAAGAGGCCCTGAGGCAGGAATCAATTGGTAACATATAAATTTTTTTTTAACGAAATTATCGAAAATAGTAACATATCTTATTTGTATAGGATCGTAGCATTCCTTCACAATATAGTAAGAAACAGTGTAATTATTAATAAAAGTCTATGAAGATAGTAAAATATTTTTTTAAAGAATTTAGAAATGGATAAAGGGGCCCCAAGCCGAGCCGCGTCATAGTAAATACGGCCCTGTGAAAACTATAGGAACTTACATCATATATACATGAAGGATTTAAGGGACTCAGATCTATCAGGATACAGTAATCAATGACGATCAATACAGAACTTTCCATAAACACAAAAAAAGGTTAATTTAGGTATAAAGTCGTAAAAGACAAAGAGACAAAAAAATATATTTTAAAATATCTTTGCCATAACGCTAAAGACAACAGAAGCTACAATATAAACATACATATACAATGTATGATAATGTTCAGCATCGATTAACTGTAACAGGTGGACGGAACGATCGTGTGAGTTACGGTTATATTTATGTTCGTATGTACGTTCGCTCGTAACTCAAGAACTGTGCATCGATTTTGTCGTAGCGGAGCCACTACCGTTATTTATCGACTAAACGTGAGTAACATATTGTTTTAACATTCGATTTTTCATAGCTTATTGAATTTGAATATTAAATATAAATTTCAAATTTCTTAAATAATTATCTATTGCTTTGAGAATTATCTCTTTAAACAAAATCAAAATTTATTTAATTAGAACATAAGGGTGTAATTATGCATAGATACCTTTCAAGCAAAGAGTTAAAGTTTTTCGACCACATTGCTCCAATAAGCGATGCAGGTCACACGCAGCTCCAAATCCTTCTTTCAAATTTTTCGACGATCATTAAATAGATAAAAACAAATAAAACAAAATTCTGCCACATAGAACATAAAGTGTTGGCCCAGATTTGACCTGGAATTTCTAGTTCAGATTACGAGAGCTAAATACCTACTAAACATCCATAAGTAAAGTCGTTCATAAATACAATTCCAAATTTAAAAATTATCGAAACATTTAATCGAAAACCGTTAACTAAAAATTTTAATTAAATATATTGGTTTAAAATCGTAAATACAAAGCGTACCTTTATTAAAGCCATTAGGAGGGTCAAGCCCTCCTTACATCACGTATTATTGTGCTTCCTCACACGAACATGTCCCCTGTACCCTCGGGGACAATTAAGGTCCAGCAAGATTTCACACGTACTATTTGAATTTTAAACAATAGTTTGTCATATAAATTCAATTTTATCTACCGATGTTTAATGTTAGGGTGTTTCGTAAACGCAATAAATAACCAAATTGTTTTCCTTTATGTGACCATGGTTTAGTATTTATTCAACGAACGATTCAAACTTGAGGCTAGATTTAAAGCAGATCCAAAGTTGCAAGATTCAAGTCCCAAATCGTGTTGACAAAAAGTTATTGGCATTTTCATTCAAGAAATTATTAGTAACAGATTCTGGAATTTTGAAGTGCATACACTCCCATGCCTCGGAGTGCACGTAGCTCCGAGGGGTCTCTTGGCATTTGGGCATCTTTTAATTTGTGTCGGATTTTCCGTTTCATTGAATCTTGAGAATGAAAGCATGGAGAATACACTTACACTGGTCTTCTTTGGATATGGCTGTGGCCAAAATCGATCAGTATGACATCATCAACATCATCATTTAAATAACGACATTCCATGATTTTCGGCATTTGTACTGAGGACACCAAGTTTAGAATATACTACATGCTTTCTCCGTAAAAACTTACATAATTTTTCTGTCAAGGTCTTATTGCCGTGCCCTAGAAGGCAAACATGCTACTGTGAGCCTTGAGCCTGTGAGATTTCTTTGAATTGGGAGTCATTCAAGCAACGACACTCGAGAAACATACAGTGCACTAGTGTTTAATAAGTTATGGTCATTATAACCTTTTACAATTCGTTCGATTTTATCTATCGTAACGGAATACAGTTAAGCAGACGGTATACATGCTGATATCTTTTAAAAAAAGTATTTTAAAATAAGTATATAAAGGAGCAGCATGTCCGAGCCCATCGATCAAATCAGATCGATCAGAGTTTCGATCTTTAACCGTCTTCGGTGGTATGAAATAAAACTCTGGAAATAATCCTCTCTGATTTATTCCAATATGAGGTGGTCCGATCGCTCCGACGGCTCGACCAAGCCTGTCGATACCGGCGGGCGCTTGATCTTTTATAACAAAAATAGGTGAGTAGACTTATTCACTCAAAACAACAGCTGTTTACCAACACTAAAATATTTCAGACTAATTTAACATTTCAAAATTCACTAAAAAATATTAATTTAACAATGAAACAGTTTTAAACTATTAAAATAATCATATCTGGTACACGTGTTTTTCTTAAATTCATGGTTTCGTGCCGACGTATATAATATTATTATTATTCATTGTATTTAATAACAGCCTGTAGTATAGTTTAGTAATGTTTTAAATAAATTTTCGTTTACAGTGAGGGACGGACAAGGGTGTGCGCAATTAACTCGGTCGCGACCATAAAGAATAAAACGTTTGGATTCAGGCGGATACCGTCAAAATTGTTGCCTCCAAACTACACTAACTTTTCACAGTTTAGATTTGAGGCGAGTGCCACAGTCGCTCTTATAGTGGATTGGATTCTGACGTGTTGTAATTACAAGTTACTGATGTTTAGAAAACATCAAGCAATGTCAACAATCATTGGATTGGATTGACAGAAGAGACTGGATGCAATGGTCAAATTAAAAGTCTATATGCAATGGAAGCGTTGTATATTATAACAGGATATTTTAGCAACATTGGAGAATTGTAAACTTAATTCCTGCTCTTACACAATTTAACGTAGATTGTTAGATATCAGTGCCAAAGGTGTGGCTTAAGGGATATTATTTTAATGCTTTTGATATGAGTACTACTCATAAAGATATAACAAAAAAATTAAATTCAAACTTTTACGTTAAGTAACAATAAAGTTGCGTTCATAAAATATATCCAAGAATAGATAAAAGATCAACGTATTTACCCATAAATATTATTAGGCGGTGATTGGTAATGTCAATGAAATAACAACAGTTAACATTTCAAAGCAATGAAAGAAATTATTGTCTAACCAAACATTATTACATTATTACTATTAAAACAAGTTTTGAAATTAAATCAATCTATGTAGCTATAAACTAGTATTTAAATGATATTATTTTGTCCTTGTCATTATAATGTAAATAATAGAAGCTAGACAAAGACGTGGCACAATTTAGTCGAACGTAACACGAGTCGGTGCCACCGTCCATCGGTTGCTGTTACGGCACCAGTTAACGGCCTTAATCGCAGGTCTACAACGAGTCACGCCACAAAATACTAATTCTACTTTTACAAAACGTATCAAACTTTTCTAATTACACCAAATGTGACGCTCCCTTTATTGTAATTTTGTCTAACTGGAACATCGCCATTGCCACGAGCCGTTAAGTTTTATACTTTATTTATGTTCGTGCTTGTCGGAACTGCAGTTATGAGAAATAATTTGCCGGTTAAAACATTAATTTCAGTGAATATAAGAGGTCGTTCCTGTAAATCTTATAGGTCGCCAAAGACAGCTATAGCGCTTTGTACGGCATCGTCTATCAAAATATTTTTACGGCGAAGCGAAATATTAATTCTTAGCATAATATATTTGGACGCCATTTTTGTTTTATTGATATCTATAAAACAATAAAAGCAAAAATATCACAACGTAATAAGTTGACAACTCTTCTCATAAATTACTTTCTTAAAACGTAATAACTCGAAATGTAAATTATTATTTTCGAGTAGTAAAATATAATAAGTAAGAGAAAAATAATGTCATTGCTTATATTACAGACGTACGAAATTAGAAAAGGAATATATATAAGAGAAGAACGGAAATTACGTCATAAATAACATACTAAAACGGAAAACGGCAACAAAAGCACAATGACCGAAATTAATTCCATAAACAAGATCACATATGCAGCAATAGACAATAATTCGCACGCGTTTCCGAACCACGTGGCCGGGCAAGATGGCCGACCTTTTGGCGGGAATCGCTTGTCTAACGGTAATGGCGTCTTTTTACGCTACCTGCTTGCTAATTGGAAATTAGGAGCCTAATGTGTAGGGCTTAATGTTTGCTTGAACTGTTATTGCTATTCCCGATTTACGTATCCGTTCGTCTTTTTTAATTAGCTACACGCACTGTTTCGTTTATTGAAGAAAAGGGAACGGCCATCTTGAAAGTAGGTAAATTTATTCAATATAATTACATAAACTTACAAGTATACATTTATTAGATACCTATATTATTACAAAACTATTAGAGTGTTTTATTTTATTAAAAAAAATGATATTGATTATTTAATAGGAGACTTTGTTTATTTACTTTTTAATTCTCACAACAAATATTTTTAGCGATTTATTAAATTATTTTTTCAATTATTAACCTTAGCATTATTTTATATACAACTAAAAGTTTATTATATCAATTAATTATGATGTTATACAATTCACATAAAGATTTTAACACTAATTATGATATGATACTAGCGGCAAAGACGGCAGCCATTTTACCGCCATCTGACGCTTGTAAAATGAATTTATTGATACGTCTAATTGCTTCGTACGGGTATTGCCAAAGTGTTATGCAGTTACAGCTGTCATCTCGATATAGCTTCATATAGCATAATGCTGCATTCGAAATTTAAATTTGCATTATTTTTACATCTCAACCAACAACGTCATTCTGCGCTTGGGAATCCCTCTTCGTTTGTGACGGATTGCCATTCAATTGAATGAGAAATCATAATGAAAATTTAGAAACGTGGGTCGGTGAAATTGTTCGATCTCGGATCGAAATATTTCATTCTTTAGCAAGGACAGAAAAAGACTAATATACATATACACATATATGATAGACTGCTTCTCTTATTAAGAAGGCTTGTAACTTAATTTAGTATACTGCTTTAAGTTTCGTCGGTGGATAAACGTCTCGTAGATATGATTTATCTCGTTATCTTAGTTTTTAACGTTTTGCTACTTTACATACGAATACGTGAGGAAACCTGCATGGGTCAAATTTCATCGAAATTCCATCACATGTGCATTCTGCCAACCTACATTGGAACAACGCGCTGGAATATGTTCCAAGCCCTCTCTTTAATGGAAGAGGAGGCCTTATCCCAGCGGTAGGAAATTTACAGGCTGTTACTTTATACGAACACGACATCGATTATAAATATATTAAGCTTTCCTAGAACTGACAACCGGAATCCCAAATTCAATTCTTCTAATTAAGCACTGTGATTTAACAGAACAATACGTATCTTGAAATTAAACCACATTTAAATTCCCAACGTTTTGATTTTGTTTATATAAGATAATTTTAATGATATTTTTAAATGGGTCTCTAAATATTATAGCTTTTAAAAGCGTAAGACGTCCATTAAACACACGCCTTTATCATTGTTAATATGAATGCTGAAAGTCATGCTTAAAACATCCATTTATTGTGTGAATCGTCAAGTTTTACTGCTGGAATGGTTATAGCACCATCTATCTTTTTATAGATAAATAAAGAGACGCATCGTGAGCTTATCTTTTGTTAAAATATAATTTTTAGTATGAGATTGCTTCATCTTAAATAGATAATATTTTCTGATATGTTTTTATCTATTTATATATATGTTTATATAATAAATAATAATACTTTTCATATGAGCCTTTGTGAACTATACTTTGAAAGCGCCGTGGACACTTTAAAACTATGTCGTTAATGTTATTAATTAAAAAATGTACGTGTAGTAATATGTCATGATTACATTTATTTTGAAGTGTCTGTTAATCGTTGTTTTAAGTTATTTTTAAATGGTTGATGTTAGCAACAAATGAATTATAGATCTGTTCAATAACGATAGCACGCGTCTCTAAGTTACATTCTATCAGATTGCATAAGTATGACAGTACGAGTAGACCCGTGCTTACAAGATGTCCTGGAGTGCGTAAGATGACTGTTTTAAAAGTAGAGACACCAAAAAAAATACCTAGATTACGTTTGCATTAATTCACAACAATTTAACGTGGAGGCGGGAGTTTTCGTCATTGAACATTTACTATACTAGAATAAACTACGGAAATCGACAAAGGTATGTGGAAATAATATATACAAATATAAATTTTGTACAATATCACATACATTACTCTGATCACTAGCTGAAGCACTTGTGTTATGGAAGATCAGAAGTAACGAAGGTACTACATACACCAAGACCCAAGACGACGGAATCGAACCCGGGGACCTCAGAGTGGCGTACCCATGAAAACCGGTGTACACACCACTCGACCACGGAGGTCGTTAGAATATATTACAGAAATGTCCGCAAAACACTGAAAAATCACATTTTTAATCATATATTACTGACGTATATGTATATTTCATAAACTATAATTATGTGTACAATGTTCAAGAAATAATTATTGAAAACAAACGATACTACCGATCTACAAAAGTCATATTTATATAACATATTCCAAATTTATGTTCATTTATCATATCAAATTATACTTACCCCATCCCTTAGCGTTAGAACCACGACGCCATTAGCCCCATAGAATACGCCATAAAGCCATAAACCACCAGATAATATGCATTAAAACATTAGTTCGGCGCTGGAATTTCCGATATCTGTTTAAGGGTCATAAAGAATGACGGTGCATCTGATATTATTACTTAATTTTATTTAATGTACTTAAAATAAATAAAGTAAAGTTTGTGTTTTTTATCAATATATAAAGATTTTAAATTAGCAGTTTAGATTTCATCTACTTCTCTCATTCTCTACTCGTAACTTAAGCTTTGCGACTGATGGGATGAAAAAATATGTAATTATTATATACTATATGAAAATAAGGTGCAAAAAAGGTATTAACGTTGATTGTTTTTAAAATATATATTATAATATTATATATATTTATGTACATGTACCGTCAAAACAGATTTTCTTTAAATATTCGTTCAGCTTTAAATTGTAATTTAATTTATAAGTAAGACAATACTTTATATATTTGCATTTTTGAAACAATAAAGCTATTATTTTTATTATTACTCTAATTCAATCAACTATACCAATTATCAACATATTTAATTTACATATATAAATCATCTATTTATTGAACTAAGAAAGATTGCCAATAATAGTGGAAGGAAACAATACGCGGTTGACATTTCTCGCATTAAGAGTGGGGATGATGGGGATGGGGGCCCAATGTCGAATTAAGCTAACATTTTTATTGTTTATCTAGTCATTATAGGGGCAGCTATCTATCAGTGAATATTGCGTTTTATTTGTTTTTATAGCTGTCATATTTTATAACGGATCCCATCGCATCTGTTTTATTTGATGTTTTCGACAGATAATACAAAAATATGGCGTCGTGTTATTTTGATAATAAACGTGTATTTATTATTTATTACTTCTATTTTACTAAAGGTGGTAGGTATTGCAGGTCTGGTAGGGTACCAGCTCACCAATTAACCTCTTAGCAAACTACTTTAATATCAAAGAAAACATCATATCTGTCTAAAAAGTTTTTATATTGTTTACAGTATGTGTGACGAAGACAATCTACCATCATAAATGTTCTCTTATCTATCTTCCTATGATAAATTTAAAAAGTGAATTTATACAAACCGTTTCTGCATTTTTTAAATACTTTTATATTTCTCATATTTATAATCTAGTATATCAAATATTAGGATCCCAGGGTTTCTAAGCAAACGCTGCCATAATTATGATAGTCACAAACACAATTTTTTTCCCAAAAAATATTTTGCACAGAAAACGAATACCGGTAGGTCGCGTAAACACAATTTAACTTAATACCCTAGCCCATCAAAACCAACATTGTTTAGTGCAAATTAAATGCAATTTAACGTACAAAAAGCATTCCAACATTCCACAACAAATTCTGTACCAAATTGGCGACGGATCCTGAATCGGGCCCAATGTTTATTCTAAGGGGGAAGAATTGACTAAAGTAACCGATTTGAATGCATACTTGTCCGTCAGTCAGTGCGATATCACGAGAGAGCGAACGCTGAACGCTGTAGCAACCATCCATTAAAGCTAAAATCGCCCCGCCCCGCACTACCTGGTAATACTCTTGGGTAACCGCGGTAAATACTAGATGTGAAAGAGGTCAAGTTACACTAGCCGGTGAATTGAACGAGCTAACTTGTCACATACACGATTAAACCTGATTGTGATGTAGGCTCACGGGATAACTGTTGATTTGATTTTATGTTACGCCGAAACGTCTGTTTGCGCGTTTATAGCTTATAAACTCTTGTTTGAATCGAACTGTATCGACATATAAAATTGGCTGTTAAACGATTATGATTGTGTATGAGTTCGGCTTTGGATAACGTTTCTATGGTTTTAGGAACGCGTTTATTTAATCGTTTATAAATTTATTATATACCGCTGAAAGATAACCGCAAATAAAAATGTAACTTGTGTTCTAAACTAGCTTCTATATAGGATATAGTATATTACAAAAGGGAACTACGAATTGTAAGGTGGCTTCTTATCCTTGGATGACAAAAAAGCATTCTATGGTAAAGACATATGTATATAATTGTTCGGAAACTTATTCTGTACTTCGAAAAGCTTTTTCGAATATAATTTCAGTTTATTTAACTTTCATTTATCTATTTATTCATTTAACATAATACAAAATAGCAACAAATTATTATAGTACAGCATAAGTTTTATAATAAACAACTATAGTAACAAAAAAATGGTTTGCTAATGAACCTTATATACATTAGACATATTCAATTTAATTCAATCAAAGTTACAAACGTCGTAACGGATTTGATACTGATAATTTAAACCATGCTCTTTCAAATTAAGTTTTGAGTTAATTTACTAATTCAAAACCATAATGCCATAAAATTGAAATCCTAAAATAAAATCTAAAAGACGATACGAAATAACTAACAAATATTATTTACCAATTTGAATTAAATAAATACCTATTAATATTTGTGAAAAATGAAAAGAACCTTGTCAACAAAACACATAATATCAAATTTAAGAGCAAGACGTAATATTAAAACTATAACACACAAACAATCGACATTGGGAAAGCATCGCGAGTCATCAACAACATACAATGCGGAACACATTACAACGAACTTTCTGGAATACACCCCCCGCCCTCAAACGTGCGATAAATAAGGGGGGCACAACAAAAACTCTCAGAAGCATCACCTCGGCACGTCACCCTGCTCAGATTTCATTACCATAAAGAACTGGAAGCCTTAAAACCCCCCAGCAGTGTAAAAGGTGACGTACACCGACCATTATAAAATGAACCGCCGTCTGGCTCCCGCTTCCTCGTTCCATTCTAAAAATCGGTATCGTAAGAAGGGAGGGGAAGGTCGTGGAAGATAGGGCGCTTGGAATCCCAGAGCGGGCCGGTCCCCGCGTCGAAATGTGCCGTAAATCGTCATAAAACTGTCTGGATTCATGATGTGACGCTGCCCCGGGGTAATTAAAGGACAATTTATAGTTTTGCCCGCTACCCCCTTTCGTGGAGACTACCCCGGCCTCCTCGACGGATGTCGAATCGCGTCTGTTTAGTTTTTCCTCACTGTTTTTCCTAATGTACTTTGTAGTTTTTGGCTAATTTATTACCATCATCGCTTTCTTTGTAAATATTTTTCTAATAATATAGAATAGTATGTAGCAATGTTCGTTGTTTATTCTTAGTATGAATAGTATGGTTTTATAGATATTTAATTTTTTTTTTGTTTTCATTTGGAATTTCCAGTATCAACTAACTCTAAACTTATATCTAATTTATTCTAAATTATATGCGTATGTACCCAATGAATAAAAATCAAACTTGTTATACCCAGAAGATGAAACTGTGCTTAATTTTGGTACTGTCATATAACTTTGACAGATTATGTCATGCATGACTGGATGAATACATGAAAGACATGAAGCGATGTGATAGAGATAACTCCATAGACTGTTTTTATTGTAGTTGTGAATTTCTTTTTTTTAATTTACGAGACGTAGACACCTATATACTATGTTAAAGGTTTTAAAAATATTGTGTTTATAGTTATTATTATTATATATTTCAGTATCAAAATATTTATTTAAAAAAAACTAATTTATGTTGCACAAATAAAAAAAATAAACGATTATAATGATAATAAAATCAATGTCACCGATAATATTTTTAATTTTATCAAAACCAACCAAATCCAGATCCGGATATATATTACGAATGTCTTCATTTAGAGAATTAGAATAGAAAATTCTTGTGAATTTAAACACCCTGACATGATGCGGAGTTTAATTATCGCCTCGGAGGATTTCGTCACGAAAAAGTGGAGCCTTAAAGTAATGTATATCAGGATAAAACCGCAAAGATTTAGTAGCGGACAAATCCCGGAAACGCTTCGTTTTTAAATTATTGTGCTGCGTCAGGTGGAAAACTATGTGCATTGAATTTTTTTTTTTGTTTTATATTAGAAGGCAGATAGGCCAAAGATAATAATCACCAAAGATCTATCAGTCTTTTAAAATCTTAGATGATTTCTGAAACTATACACTTATTTTGTTAAATGACGATTCCTTCTTGTATGAGCATACTTGCACCACGAATACCTCAAATTCATGACTAGTGTGTACACCGGTTTTCGAGTACGCCATTCCAAGGTCCCAGGTTCGATTCCCGGCCGATCCGATGTAGATTATCATTAGTTTTCTATGTTTTCTTGGATTTGGATGTTTGTGGTACCATTATTACTTCTGATTTTCTACAACACAAGTGCTTTAGCTATTTAAATTGGGATCAGAGTAATTTATGTGATGTTGTCTCAAATTAATTTTTTTTATTAAATGACAATTTTTCGTACGCCCTAGGAAAATCAAGAAAACAAATCAGTACCCATTTTATGGATGTATAATTCCAACATGACATTACATTGCTGGTTATATTCGAGAAACTTTACTTAGTATAGTCACACTTAAACTGAAATCCCCGTAGCATCGTAGCGTCCGCGTAGATGTGCTACATCAAAACCCAATTTTCGTAGACGCGTACGAAAAATACAAAACAAAGAAAATCATTTTAATATCCGCTCAATAACATGAAATCCTTATTTATAATGCCAATAACGCTCTTCAATAATGACGTAGTCGTGTTTCAGACCGATTTAATTTGAGCTCTCGATGGCCCCTTGTTGCTGTGTGTAGGGTATTCCATCCAATATTTATAGACCAGGAGGTTACTACAAAATCTCACAATCACACCTGATCTCCTAGTAATTTAATTTTATGTTGGTTTCAAACTTAACAGTTGTAGTATTATTATATACATATATTATGTTATACTATGAATTTCATCTTACAATCCTTGATGACAATCTGGGGTTTTAACCTATTAATAAATTAGTACAAAAGCAAATTTCAAATTATTATTATACATACATCTGATTCGGAAGTCTGGCTAAATTTTTAGACCGATAAATAAATCAAATATAAAAACTAAAATAATTGTTTGAAATATATAAAAGTTATTTTTGTAACTGAAGTCTAAAATTATAATTCATCAAAAAAATATAAAAAGATTTCAACGATACGTCACAAAACCTTTTTCCGTTTCACTCATACATTACATAAATAACTTTGCATACAAATTTGGGTATTTAATACTCTCAGCAAAGCCAACAAAATTTAAATAAATAAAATCAAAATCGATCAAAAACTTCCAATCAGCTCTCGGTCTAATTGGTAGGGGTCTACATTACTGGTGTTTGTGACGATTTTGGCGATTTATAGTTAGTATAGGGCTCCGTGCCCTGGTCACGTAGCGTCCCTCCGTGATACGATGATTTGAACGCGTCACGTGTTCATGGTTAGCAACAGTTTATTATCTAATTCGCTTTTCAATGGATCTCTGTGTATCGTTTCGTTGATTGAATTTCGAATGAATGACAATGTATGGTTCTAGTGATGTAATCTTGCTGATTGATAAATTCTGAATGATTTCTGAATGAGTTCAGAAGCTAATTTGTAGATTTCTTGATTATAAATACAATTTGAATTTTATAAAAATCATTCTAAATTTGAAAAACTATTATATTTAATTCATAATGTAAAATTTTTATTACAGTTTATCAATGTGTTATGTATACATAAAATATTTAAATAATGTTTTAACCGTATTTTGACTTAAATTTTATTTTTTCGATTTCATTGAAGCTGTTATATATAGGTTAATATAGGTTGCCATATAAAAACATTCAACATTAAATTATATAAAATTATGTATACTAGGTTCACTGCCAACGTCTGATACAATTTTAGCTCGATCAGTTGGGCGTAAACTTTCACGAAATTGACATTGACCATTCACAAAACATGCAATTAAAAAATTCTTAAAAAATTACACATAATTAAGCAGCATAGCATAATTTAGCATATTAGTTTAATTATGTAATTATTAAAAAAAAATATTGTCAAATGTATTAGACATGAAAAAATAACGAAGGCTCAGTGTAAATAATTACATGTTAACATACATCGTCAAGCACAAGACGACGAAATACTAATTAAGACACTGAAGTGTTTGTCCGAATTTCAGCGACCTCTGCTTAAAAATAACAATACCTCAATTTTAATATGTCATAAGTAATGAATAGTCTCAATAACGAATGTAGTCCTTAATACAATCCCTATGAGAATAATTTCCACTCGAACAATTACTGGTAATGAAATCGTCCATTAAAACCAACCGAGCACATCAAACGATCGTACTTCTTGCACATAGCTCATTGGATGCTGGGAAGTCGAACAACTCATATTTGACACCCATAACTGTATATCATGCCATCCATCCGTGAATCAGAACTTTGGCAATTAAAATTGTTGGTTTAACAAAGTTATAAGTTATATTTATTAAGAATAATACCGTCTCTAGTTATCTAGGAAATTTCGTTACTTAACAAACGACTATTGGTATTAATATTAATTCATTTATTCATCTGGAACTGCAGCATAATCTGGAATCGGTTTCCAAATTTAATTTGAAATCCAATTCCAAATTCCAAATGATGATGTATCAGGAATTGTTTAAGCCATATACTAAATTAAGACCAGTAGTAGCTCTTCACATCTGTGTAAAAAAAGAACTCTCCATTTAAATAACGTTTCATTATCCAGATTCGTAATTCCATATTACGCGTATTAAGTATATATAAAATAAAATCACAATCACTTATAAAGTAAACGAACAGTTACAATATAAACAGAATTCATCATAAATAAATGGTTGGAGAAAAATTAAATAATTTTAATTAGATGCTCCTTGTGCCTTGTGCCTGTAGTTACACTGGCTCACTCATCCTTCAAACGGGAACACAACAATGCTACGTACTGTTGTTTAGAGTATCTGATTATTGAGTGGTACCTAACCAGACGGCCTTGCACAAAGCACTACCACAAAGAAAGAGATAAGAATTTGTTATTTCATTAATGTACGTGGCTCGTTTGAATCAATTAAATGAGTAAGAAGTTAGAAAGTATTAAGATCAGTAGAAAAACTGTTTAGACAGTGTAAAAGACACATACTTCACCTGCACAAAACTATCATTATTATATCTAAGGATTATACCTATTTACTACCTTTAAAATGATCAAAGAAGCATATTTAAAATGTTACACAGACTACAGATATACTATATAATAGATGAATAATGCGTTAAGTTCCTGAATAAATAAATAATGACTAGAGTTAAATAATAAAAGTTTGATAAGTAGCCTAACTCGTTAAGTTGTTATCAGAAACTCATAAGGCTAATTACTGCGAACTGAATACTTAAATGCGGTTAAATTACACAGATTTGGTTACTTAAAGATATCGTAACGCCGGCGTTAAGTTTTGTCTAACTTAAAACAGGGGTCGTAAACATTTAACGCTTCGTTAATTAATATTCAATATTAAATTGATAATAAGAAATATCACAATCAATTTGATTTATTTTTACAAATAGTTAGAAAAATAAGAATAAATCAAATGAAAAAGAAACAGATTGTGACTAGTCCCCAGTTTATGAAACAATCGATCTTCATTAAGCAAAACTGCTGTTCGTACTGCCTTGTTGATCTGTAGCTTATCCGCTTGTAGGATCATGAGGTCAGGTGTCTGGATTCGTTGCAGCTAAAAGTAATTGGGTATTTCATACAATAACATATAGTTTGAATGTTAAGGCTCCCGAACCTGTTAAAGCACATAAAGTCTGGTCCTGCGTTTAAATAATTTCTTTCTTATCTTCTCTGTATCTGATCCCATCGGGCTATTAGTAAAAGAGTTTCTTAGCGGTCGTTATTAATATACACCAAATTGAGAACCAGTAGATTATCAAAAATACTTCATAAAGCTATTTATTTTTATGATATTGGCTGGCGGACGAACATATGGACCACTTGATAGTAAGTGGTCACCATTACAATGGCGCTGTAAGAAACATTAACCATTCCTTTCATCGCCTTGGGAACTAAGATGTTATGTTATTTATGCCTGTAGCTACACTGGCTCAATCAACCTTCAAACTGGAACACAACAATACCTACCTAGATGAGCTCTACCACTAAAAATTTAACATATAATAAAAAAAAATTAATATATAAATAAATTATATTTTAATTAGATTAATTTCATATAACGTAAATAATAAAAAATACAGTTATATTTTAACGTAATTATTCGAATAGATTGTGTCGTACCAAATGTTTACGAGCCAAGTTCTCATGAGATAGGAAAGTTTCTCAAGCGATGCGATGCAGGCCGAACGCAATCAACATTATTCACTTAATAATGAACCAGAATAAGGATTATTTCGCTACTTTGTTAAGTTTTGTTATCAAATAAAAATTACCCATCGGGTTTTGTATTTAATATTGCTTTAATTATAGTTCATTAAGAACCAAGTTAGCTCAAATTTCAGTACTTTGTTTTTTCTTATTTAATTATGTAAAGTATGGGATAAGGCCTCCTCTTCCATTAAGGAGAGGGTTTAGAACATATTCCACCAATGCAGGTTGGTGGAATGCACATGTGGCAGAATTCCGATGAAATTAGACACATGCAGGTTTCCTCACGATGTTTTCCTTCACCGCCGAGCTCGAGATGGTGCTGCCTGGGTTTGAAACCCGCGTTTAAGATGCACGCGTTCTAACCACTGGGCCATATCAGCTCTCTTTTAATTATCATAAGCTAAAACACATTTCTACGGTTATTATCACCGTTTCATTCTTTATATAAAAACACTGTATGCAAATGCTTATAGTCGAAATAAATATTGTTAAATTACAGACCAGTACTGCCACTGAGGGACAGTGATCCCTAAGGTCGAAGAATAGATTTGATAATTAATATATATACTAGAATGCGTCTTCAATATCTGAAAGAGTATGGAAAAAACTTAATGAAAATATTAATTCCGAAATAAATAATTATCACGCCATTGTTGCAAGTACTTTGGTTCAAATCATCCCAAATTAACTGGCACATTGATGTACATACATACAGAATAAGACGTAGAAAATTTACATTTATATTTATTCAAAATATGTATATAAACAGTGTGATATAAATATTTGATAAATACACTTAACTGAGTAACCGACCTCAAACCCGCGCCGTGGCTACGATTTGACAAGTGACGACAGGGGACCAGTGGAGTTACTAATTCTCATGCGTTCTATGAATTGTTTAAATGTTGAACATTTTTCGTAAGCAAATAAAATAAAACTATTGTTACGAGAGACATTTGATTCTATAACATAATTTATATCACATTATTATTGGCGTTGGCGGACGAGCATATGGGCCACCTGATGGTAAGTGGTCACCATCACCCATAGACAATGAAGCTGTAAGAAATATTAACTATTCATTACATCGTCAATGTGCCACTAACCTTGGAAACTAAGATGTTATGTCCATTGTATCTGTAGTTCCACTGGCTCACTCACCCTTCAAACCGGAACACAACAATACTGAGTACTGTTATTTGGCGGTAGAATAACTGATGAGTGGGTGGTACCTACCCAGACGGGCTTGCTCAAAGCCCTACCACCAAGTTATATAGCAGGGGATATTGAATTTACTTTATTATATACAATTATTATTGTAATTCATTGATCAATAATTTGTAAAACTGTAATTAATATTATTTTATATGACATAGCATTTAATACTGGCATGTAACACTATTTCTTATTTTAAAAATGATTGAGCTGTCATTAGAAAACAATTGGATGATAACGTGGCACAAATGATAGAGAGATTGGAGCACCATTGTAATACGTAATATTATTAACTACTGAAATTACACTATGTTTTATGTTATTTGATGTATATTATTATTATAGCAGCTGAGATGGCCCAGTGATTAGAACGCGTACATCTTAACCGATGATTGCGGGTTTAAACCCAGGCAAGCACTGCTGATTCATGTGCTTAATTTGTCTTTATAATTCATCTCGTGCTCAGCGGTGAAGGAAAACATCGTGAGGAAACCTGCATGTGACAAATTTCATAGAAATTCTGCCACACGTGTATTCCACCAAGCCGCATTGGAAAAGCGTGGTGGAATATGTTCCAAACCTTCTCCTCAAAGGGAGAGGAGGCCTTTAGCCCAACAGTGGGAATTTACAGGCTGTTGTTGTTGTTGTATTATTATAGAAAGATGGTTCAGTGTTTATAAAACGTTATGCCACATAAAATAATACTGAATCAATTCTGGCAAATAGTATTACGTCTTCAGCTGCTTTAACTGTTTTTATTATACTTGGTAGGACTCTGTGTCAGCCCATTAGCGTAGGTACGACTCATTATATAATCTACCCATAAGTAGCTATGTTAAGTTTAATTATGTTCAGTGTAACTACGGGCACAAAGGACACATCTTAGTTCCCAAAGTTAGTCATTGGCGATGCAATAAATGGTTGAAATTTCTAATGCTGCTTATGTCAATGTGCATTGGAGATCCTTTACCTTCAAAAAATGCATAGACAGGTCCGCCTACCTCCGTTATCTAAAAAAAATTACGGTAAATTAAAGGTGTGTATGAAGCAACTAATTTTAAAAGTGCAATGATAAAAAATCAAGCACATTTAAGAGGAGAGAAAACCTTTGTCCGTTAACATAAGAATATTTATGCGAATTATTTTATAATTATAATATTATTTTGCAATAATAACCAATAATGCCCATTAATATTAATAATTAATTAATATTTCTTTGGCTTAAATTTATTGACGCTCTTAAAAATATGTTTATTGAGTGATTCGGATTTGGTGTATGGGTTGTTAACTTTACATTAGGACCTATTAAATCAAGTTTACTTCAAAAATCTTTATTCGGTATAGAAGCGTTAAACTTGCTTATTGGTTACAAAAAATAACCAGCGGTTTACAGACAAAAACGTGTACTGAAAGAGCCGGTGAAAAAACTCAACATATTTTTTTAATAGCTTGTACCGTTCATTCCCGAGGTGTGCAAAATCTTATACATCAATCAAAATGACAAACTATATGAACCGACCTTTTCTAGAACCAGTTACAAACTAATCATTATAAAACGTAATAAGCAACAGGGATGTCGTCGCGTTGTAAATGTTGTAACATTATCGTAAACAAACCGATTGCGTTGAGATTTAACGACAATCACTGTGTACGCACGTGCGTTGCGTTGGATTTTAGGCGTTGTAGACGCGTATTGTCATTTATACACCATTTATATGTCGTATGATTATAATCTGTGCACATTTTGCGATGGCACAAAATTAACAGTCTAAATTATAATACTTTTATCGTTAAGCACAATACATACGTACTTTCGACGGATCATTTAAAAAAAAAAACAGAATAAATACAACTTACCTATGACTTAAAGAGAAAAACGACATAATTATTTGTCAACGACTGTACTCTAATAAGCCCAAAATCGAGGCTTTACTGTAGCCAATGAAAATTTGTAGTATGTGCCAAAAATTTGTATCAATATTCAAAGTTTTTTTAAGACAAAAATAAATTATAGGTGAATATCAAATAGCGCGTGAAATGTCTTGTAAGACTTTTTTATTTTTTGTTCTGACGAATATGTTTATTAACTATTCGTGTATAATTGAAGGTATTATGCTACTATCCCATCGTAAACATTATAAAAAAACCTTACGGGATTTACATAGTAGTACAATTTTTCGAAAACCTATTTGCTTATACAGCACTTTCCGTAAATCAAATTAAACGACTATTTCTTCTAAAATTTTTTTTTAAGTTGTGCGCAGTACATCAGTAAGTATTTCAAAATTTCAGGAAAGTAAATTTAATTAACCAACACAATTTAAAAAAGACCTATCGTGATTCTCTTTGTACTTGTGGGTAGTCTTTCTATTGTGATTATGTTTAATCATTTGATAGCAAAAAATCAATCTTTTTTTTAAGTAAATAGCGTGTATGTTTTTTATTGTAACACAACGCTAGATGTCGCCACGTGTTCGAGATAGCTGAAACTCGTTCAAAGCACCTCCAGAAACGAATGGATTTTAAATGACTGTGATTTCACGAGAGATCTCGTTTTTGTATGCAGATTTAGAACCTCTGAAGACGACAATGAGTTCGTATGTTAAAATTATATAACATTATCATAATACTAACACAAGTACCTATATTAACTTATTTTGAAGTATACGTATTGTTTCAATCGAATATAAAATGGTTTATTTTTATTTTTAAATTCATAAGTCAAATACAATGACATTGACAGCTCATTTGTCTTAATTTTTAACAAAGTAATTTATCATCTATGAACATCATTTCAATCAAAAAAGTTTACCATCAAACAGTATGTATATAATCTATCTTATAATCTTCATATTATTTTTTACGGCATATACATATGTCATCTGGATATTTACAAATCAAAAGATGATCAAAACATAAAAATAATTCCTCGTCTCAGATAAACCTTCAGACCCTATGCGATGGCGGACACCATAAATAACACCCGTCTGAATTGTCAACCGGCCACCCTAATTTACTGCTAGTAATTAGGAGTTTGCACTTTGCCAAAGCGATTTGCATCGATCGACTCAAGTTTCGACTTATCATTACAATGATATTAAAATAATGTTCGTTTCCATAGCTAATATTGCATACCTATATTTACCGAAGAATTTCATTTTCATCTTACATCTTTGTTTATAAATTTGTTAATCAATTTAAAAATGAAAAGAAAAATTGAGAGAAAATAAAACTTATATAAAACAGTTACATTTTATTTGCCCACGTAAGAAAGTATTTTTAATATTTTTTGTACATCTGTCATAGGATAGTAAATAATGTTTTTATAAAATGTACTTAGCCAGTAAAGCAATAATTATACATTTAAAGCACATAAATATAAACATATTATACATTTATTATTAGTAAATACATACATAAACTTATTATTAGTAAATACATACATACATTTATTTTATTAGTAGATTATTAAATATTCTTATGTTTTATTTTTATTATTTTACGAAAAGTGAGATTTATTTTATCCAAAAAACTCAAAAAGCAGGGTACAAGATAGGATAATCTGCATTATGGACCTATCATTCAATTTAGTTATAGTTCTAACAGACATATTATTGAAATTAAATTAACTTTTTTATACTTAAAACACATATTAAAATTATTAGGCCACAGTGACATCTTACGCATTTATTTAAAACAAAAACGCGAACTAATGCTCCACACAGGCCATATTTAACTATCTTCTTAGTGATAGATACTTACACGAGATGGCGTAGTGAAAAGCTTGTATTATATAGTTTATATTTGATAAATATAATACATATATTAAATATTTTATGTAACACATAAAAACAATATTTTCAAAAGATCCACTAGAACCGACGTCATATATTTTAATAATAATAAATTAAATTAACACTTTTAAAATATATCGCGATTAACGAACGTTTTCCCGCGTTTATTTTGACAGGCATGTCAATAAAAAAACTTTGCAGAGATATACTTTACACTTTTTAAGACAATCTTTTTTGAATTATTATATTTATATTCCACTTTTATAAGCAATATTGTATATTTTTAAGTATATTTTATTAATATGGATCCATTTGAAATCGAATTCATAGGCGAAAACAGAATAGTTAGTATAATACCAAACTTTTCTCATGACAAAATATTTTTAATTTGTGGTGAATTTGGACCGTTTCGAGCCGGTTTACCAATGAATGTTCCACTTTGGTTAGCTGTTATGTTAAAACAGAAGCAAAAATGTCGGATGGTACCACCAGACTGGATGGATATAGAGGTTTTGGAGACTATAAAAGAAGAAGAAAAGATATCTAGGTAATGTATTTAAATAAAAGATAACTACATAATTATACATTCATCAATAGAGTATAGGATTGTAAGATAGTATATAAACAAAACAATATTGTTGTATTTAAAGGTTTTTCACTAAAATGCCCCATGAGCACTATATGGTAGAAGCAAAACTGATTCTGGGGGTAGCTGCAGAGGACATACCACGGGCCGCTGAAATAAAAACAATTATTAAAGACATCTGGGATATTCGTATGTCTAAATTGCGAACTTCTATGGATGCTTTGATGAAATCTGGTGGTTCATATGGTAGACTAGATCACTTAACGATGATGGAGATAAACTCTGTGAAACCATTGCTACCTCAAGCTATGGATGAATTACATAGAATTAAAATGGTAATGTATTGTATTTATGTTTTCTTACACATAACACCTATATAATAAAGTTGCTAAGTTTCCTTGTTAATGGTAATATCTGGCAGCTCTCTTTGAAGTATTTAATTTACTGTTCACAAAACCGTAACACTTGAAAATTCAGAAATTGCCCAAAAATTTTCTAGAGAGATCAAAATGATGACTATATGTTACTAAATTTAAAATTAACTTGATTTAAATTAAGTTTTAAAACATTGTACGCTATTTCACTGTTATTACTGCATAATTTCAGAATTAAAAATACATTTTAATGCTGAATGATAATAAAATATGTTTAATTTCATACGAAGTGAACCTAACTAATAATTTTTAGTGTACTTGAATCAATACATTCTGGGCATTAATTTGTGACAGCCATATTTTATATAAAGACTATTTGGAATCCATGATTTGATTTTTTTAAGAAATTGTTTGAATGTTATATGGTGCCTCTGAAAATATGTGGCCTCTATCTAACTTGCCTTCACATCACCCATTTGGTTACCTGTCTTCCTAAATCAAATTTTAAAATCTAGCTGTTTCACAATGTGGTTTAATTTATAGTATTTTACGTATTACTAATTTCTTTTAAACAAAATTATTGTACATATTTCAGATGACAAGACAAACAACATCATCCACTTTAAATAGTTCAACATTCAGTCAGTCAGGAAGCTCACAAAGCAAATGACATCTAACAAATGAAACTTATTAGGCATCAGAAAGAGGGACTACTATATCTCTTAACACATTGTCTGTGGCATCAGTTTTTTTATATTTTCCATTCCAGCGGTATGGGGGGTGTTTAAGACCTCATACTACGATACCCATTCGAGGCTTAATAAACCCTGTAATGTTAAAGACACTAATCGTTGATATGATGTGATGCTGTAATGTGATTGAATATTAATTCTTCAGTGCAGTACATGTTAAAAGAGATCCCATATAAATTGTATATACCATAGCATTCTGTTTTCGATAGGCATAATTAAAATATATTTGTCACTTTCCTACAATATCAAATAGACGTACCAGCCTCCACATGGCAGGAAATGGAATTGTCATTTAGGAGTTTTTGATGTCTAAAATACTAGTCTGCTTCAACGGGTATTGAAGTAGATGTTTTTAGAATTCCTTCCTCACCATAAATTATGATATTAATATTTGCAAACTCAAATTCCTTTATTCAATATGTAAGCAGTAAACATACTTATTGATAGTCGATTTAGTAGCTCCGGTTTGAAAAAGAAAATACTCTGAACTGAGAACTGGCGAAAGAAACACGATAAAAAAAAATTAAAAATAACATAATTTGCCAGATTTGATGTCTTATATTATCATCTTCAACAACAGCTTGTGAATTCCCACTGCTGGGCCTCCTCTCCCTTTGAGGAGAAGGTTTGGAACATATTCCACCATGCTGTTCCAATGCGGGTTGGTGGAATACACATGTGCAGAATTTCTATGAAATTTGTCACATGCAGGTTTCCTCACGATGTTTTCCTTCACCGCTGAGCACGAAATGAATTATAAAGACAAATTAAGCACATGAAACAGCGGTGCTTTCCTGGATTTGAACCCGCAATCATCGGTTAAGATGCACGCGTTCTAACCACTGGGCCATCTCAACTAACATATTATCATCTTACTGACTGAAAGAACTGCAATGTTAATATTATGATGTCGTAAATAGTTAATTAATTAAATTTTAAGTCGATTTTTGATATTTTTATACTATGGAAGAAAATACATTGTCCTTGAATGGCATATACTTTGAAGCCTTAAGAATTTATCTTAGTGCATTTGTTAGTATATTTCAGCTTGTTTATTGTAACTGTGATAATAAATTAATAACTAAAATACCAAATTTTGTTTAATTTTTTAATATTGTCATTATCATTATTTTATAAAATAATAATTTATCTATTCACATTTATTTAAAGCTATATCAAAATTATAAATGTGTTAAAGAATGGTGTCTTTAAGATTTTTCGATGTTGTTAAATGCAAAATGGCATCTCCAATACCAAAAAATAGGACTTGATTACTTCAAAAGCAGGATTTATTTGTTATTTATATACCAGTCAAGTGTCAACTCCTGTAGGTATAGTATACTGCAAAAGAAACAGGTTATACAAAAAGAGGGAATATAGACATTTGTTATTTCTTTGGATATAAGGAGGTAAGCATCGTATGGAAACCTCGTTGTATAGCATTAATAGTGTCATGATTTTTTAAACATATAATTTTAATAGAAATAATAATATTTAGTACGGTTTTGATTTTTAAATACGTTTTTAGGGTTCCGTACCTCAAAAGGAAAAAACGGAACCCTTATAGGATCACTTTGTTGTCCGTCTGTCCGTCCGTCCGTCCGTCTGTCAAGACCCTTTTTCTCAGGAACGCGTAGAGGTATGAAGCTGAAATTTATATCAATTACTCAGGTCTACTGTCCCTTGAAGGTGTGAAAAAATCAACAAAAAACTTCTAAGCCAACGCAATCAAAAGATACAGCCGTTTATGTCGCAAATTTTCGACACTTGCAAGGGAATCAAAACCTACAGGGTGCTTCCCGTGAACTCAGAATCTTAAAATTTGGTACGAAGCAACGTCTTATAGCATAGATAAAGGAAAAATTACGAAAACCATAAACTTTTAGTTACATCACATAATATATATTTTTTTAATAATTTTAAACTTACTATCCATTTCCTCATAAACGCGTAGAGGTATTAAATTGAAATTCATACCAAATACTCAGGTCTATAATACCTTTAAGTTGTAACAAAATCGAACTTCTATGTCAACGCAATCAAAAGAAACAGCAATTTAAGCTGCATATTTTGAAACTCGCAAGTACTCGCAAGGGAATCAAAACCTAAAGGGTACTTCCAGTCGACCTAGAATCTTGAAATTTGGCATGAAGCAACGTTTTATAGCACACATAAAGGAAAAATTCCGAAAACCTTAAATTTTTAGTTACATTACAAAATATATATTTTTTAATAAATATAAACTTATTACTTTTTTCCTCATGAACGCGTAGAGCTATCAAGTTGAAATTCATATCAAATACTTAGATCTAATTGCCTTTAACCCGTGAAAAAATAAATAAATGATATGTGTTAATATAAAATAAAGGATTACTTAAACGATAAAGAGATCTTTGTCTTAAATTTATGCTCCTCCATCTTGCCCCATTGTAATGTTATGAATTTCATTTTGCAATAAAAATACCATAGTTATGACTCGATTGTCGTAATGAACGAACTTTGTAAACCTTGCAGGTTTGTACGGAACCCTCGGAGCGCGAGTCCGACTCGCACTTGGCCGGTTTTTTTTTTAAATTGAAATAACATTTATTAGTATGATTATTGATTCGGCTATCGACAGCGTTGAGCATATACTCAATACTGTGACTCCTGTCACTTCCTCTCGTGGCGTGGTGCGGCGAGCTGGTACGAGAAAAACAAAAGGCGGTTGATTTTGAACGGAAGTAAACTAGATTCGAGGTTGGGCGGTTAAAGGATATAATTAATATACAATAAGCGGTTAAATAATATATGTATCGATTGGTAATGTAATATAGTGACATGAATTAATGTTATGTGAGTAGTATTACTACACTAGCTACACATCAACCCTTCCGCATTAATTGACATTTGTGGTAAAATTAGCTCCGCCGTGGGATATTTACAGACTGTTATTTTACGAGTTAAGTGTTAACTGAGAAGTAATTTAGTATCTAGATAAGACTTAATAAATGATTATTATAAGCATGTTTAATTGATAGTTTCCTTGAAAACTTAACAAATGTGATAAGTCATTTACGGATGAATGTAATTGAACTACTTTCAGATAAAGCAAATTATAAGAACAGTAATTATATGGTCGTCATACATATTTTCAAAGCACTATAGATAATAATGAATGTTATAATCACAGATTTTTAAAGAAATTTTATTAACTTTTTTCGATTTACGAATGATTTGGACCATCCCATTGGCTTATGGAGATTATATTAGAGTGCATTCTTTATCTGTGTCTGCTGTCGTATCGTTTCTTTCAAACGGAAGACCTGACTTTTATTCCTTTTTTTATTGAAAGGTCTTGGAACTAGAATTAAGAACACTATCGTGAGAGAAATTCTGTTCATCTGCTTAAAACTCAACAGCTGTTTTTAAAATCTTAAAGGGATGTAAACAACTAATGGTTTAAATTTTTTGGTTATGGTTTTAATTTATTCAATATATTGAATATCAAAACTTCCTTAACAAATTTTTAATTTTTTAAGGGTACACAATAAAAGAATTATTTAAGAAAAAAAATATATTTTTCATCTTAATATCCAAAGTCATGTACATAGGTTTCTTAAAACTAACGCGTAAACGCATCTTATGTTCTAATCTTAAATTTGTTAGTCTCATTGTAGTTACTGATAAGGTACTATAATAAAGAAAATTCTCAAAACTAACTTATGTTATAGGATTACTATGAAATCTACTAGAATTACTAGCGATTACAATCAGATATAAAAATACTGTACAGCTAATTCTACGAAATCGAAACTTCTAATCGGCCTTCCTTTGCCTACTAATAATATGTATTAGAAAAAGACAAATATTTATTTCAGATTCTATATCAAAAGAAAATTTGCAGTATTGCCAGATATGCAAATCGAAAAAATATTTTATATTTGTATCCCAACATCAGTTATAATATTTAACCTATAATTTTTAGTAAAGTAATTACTTTATATTTATGTTACTAACACAACTACGTAATACACACTGCAGTAGAAAAAATGGGCTTAAAATAATGTTTTTTTCTGGAATGTAAAATTACAGTTGAGATTAAACGTCAAAAGCAAGCGTTTTCGAGATCCAAAAGATAGTTATTAAACTGAAATTTGTTTACAAATTAGTTTGTGAATTCAAAATTATATTTTTAATCAAACAGTTTATATAAAATTTGTCACACAAAATATTATTATAAATTTCTAAAAGAAGCAACTACAATCAAGTGTAATAGATGCTTATACATAAGTAAAATTATTATAATTACAAACAGCTAAGCCGTGATCGATCGTTTTGCATTGATTAACTTTGCTAAGGAAATGTACATCACTATAATTATTGCTCGCGCAAAGTCATCAAAACGCTTTGGTTTAACTCCAGCTTGTAAACACACAGAGATACAAGTAAAGAATATTTTATTTACATTTATATTTAAAGGTTCTTCGACAGTCTAATATATACATTGAAAATATTTTTGGATAAATTATTTAGTTTAGAAAATATATACAAAGATCTGCCGATATAACGTAACGATCATGTCTCAAAGTTGTATTTATAGTCTGTTTGGGAAGTTCGTGCATTTTTTAAAGCGCCTTTATATTTTATCTGAAGGCCAACAAAAATGCGAGGGAACCTTGTGCAATGGCAACACACAGTTTTTGCAGTGTCCTATAAAAATGTGTGTATAGTATAAAATAACTTAGAATATTTCATATGGCACGTTTGAAAAGGAGTAAGTTATAGATATTCCTTGGAAAGGGAAAAATATTATACAGTTAAGGTAGATAAATTCCTTTGAAACAATGCTCAGTTCGTTATTTACTTCCAACGGCAATGAAACTCAAGAGATCTTCAGTGAAAGGATAACAATGCAGCGCTTGCGCTCTTACAGCTAATTATTTACAAATTTTAATGGAGTTAACGAATCTTGACATTGACAGTCAAAATGATTTATTGTCAAAATAAAGTGACACTTTATTTCAAGCAATAGATTTGACAGCGTCAACCGTTAACGCCATTTTAGTTTCCATAGAGAAGTCCTTTAGGGCCGTATAGAATTTATATATATATCGATAACTCCAGTCTTATTAACTGTTGCAATTGAAACTCAAAAATGCCCACAACTAAAGTTATCCTAAATTATGTACAAGTTAAACCTATGACTTTTAAATTATCTAATACTAAATAACAATGACTTTTGTGCGCCGATTGATAATCTTGACACGGTACTAGACGGCTACAATTTTGCTCGGGTCCACTTTGACCCTCAGGAACATCACATCGTCCTTGACAAAATTCCTCTTCTTGAGCATTTCGTGGGAAACGAACCTCGGGAATCCGAAGCCTAACGCGTCTGGTTCCTTCGATGGTCTTTGGAAGTTCTTCCATGTGGGGTCGGGGACGAAGCTTTCGACGATATTGCAGGCTCTGTCTGGACTTGAACTTTGGTCGAAGAGTGTGAAAGAGACGGTGTGAGCGAACGGCCAGCGCAGAAGAGCGTCGTATTCGCCGGGCAAGATCTTGATGTACACTGACATGTGGGTTGACTCGCCAGCGCCGTTGCCGTTCAAGAAAAGTGATGCCTGTAAAAAAAAAAATCAAATAATTTAAAAAATGTTCCTTTAATTTCAATAATATTTTAAAAATAATGCCTAATTTAAACGTATGTTTACCATCAATTATATTAACTGATTTTAATTTAATTTTAATTGTAGTATGAAGTACATATATTATATAATAAATAATTATTTTGAGGTTGAATTTCATCGCATCGATTATGTAATGTTGCATAATTAAATTTTTCTGATACAAAGAAATTGCATATTGTTACAGAGTGAACGCATCTTTTAAGAGTTTTATTTGAAAAGTCAGTTACTCTTAAAAATAATATCAAAAGCTGTATGTATCTGCTGTTGTCAAAACAAACATAACCTTGATACTTTTGTCGTTATTACTGTAACAAAAAAGAGGAACAGGCTGACGTATATTTAGTAGCGTACGCTCGGAGTGACTAAGCGATACTAAATCAGATTTCAGCGGTTGTAGAAATGTTAGTCATGATATTATTCACACGTATAAATAAACCGTGGACTTTCTGTATACAAACAAAAGATTACACCTGCCATAATCGTACAAAACATTTAATAACCCTGGTAACATTCGACAACTTCGATTTTTAAGTTTACTGTCAAAAGGCAGATGATGCGATATCATTGGTCGAGAGCTCTATTAATCTATGATATTCACGATGGTTCCGATAAAATGGCGTTTTGAACGGCGACGTAACCGTTACGTGCTTAGTGTAATAGTGTTGTATATATACATAATATAATAAGGCGACAACTGTGTAGTAGTTAGTAGTAGTAGTAAAGGTAAGGTTGGTTTGTGTTAACGCCCTCCCCGGTGGCTGGTGGTGGATGGCTTGTCGAGTGTTGTATTATAAATAAACATAAATTAGGCGACAACTGTGTTATAGTAGTTAGTAGTAGTAGTAAAGGTAAGGTTGGTTTGTCTCTCACCTGCAGCTTGTAGCCGTACTGCGAGGTGTAGAAGGTGGGCGAGACGAGCTCGACGCCGTCCTTGGCGCGCGCGTCGGCCATGCGCGCGGCCCAGTCCGGCACGCGCCACACGAGCGCGCCCGAGCTGGACGCGCCCAGCCGCGCCACCGCGCCGCGCAGCGCGTCCAGCTGCCGCGCCTGCCGCGCCGCCAGCGCGCACACCAGCGACAGGTGCGCCTGCGCGCTCTCCTCCGCGTGCCGCTCCAGCGCCGGCCGCGTGCCCTGCGCGCGACGCACGTTAGCCTCGATTGCGACTTAACTACGTACCATGGCCGTCTCTGCCATTACGTTATACAATTGAGTGATTTAATCATTGTAATGTAAAAAAAAATGTAATGTAACAGCCTGTAAATTTCCCACTGCTGGGCTTATGGCCTCCTCTTTCATTAAGGAAAGGGCTTGGAACATATTCCACCACACTGTTCCAATGCGGGTTGGTGGAATGCACATGTGTCAGAATTTCAATGAAACTAGACACATGCAGGTTTCCTCACGATGTTTTCCTTCACCGCCGAGCACGAGATGAATTATAAACACAAATTAAGCACTTATATATCCTCCTGACACCTCGCGTACTTTACAAAGTGCTAAATAAATCGTACTCTAAACGCCGAATATTTTTGAACTTCTTATTTCGACATCGGACGACCGTCCTTTATGTAGCATTAATTCCCGATTGTTTGTATTCACCCGCTAAAAAAGTATTGGTCAAGTGATTGCTTGTAGCCAATGAAGTTTAAGCAATGGCGATAGATTGTCCATGGAGTTCGATAGAAATATCAAACCTAGTGGCGGCCATTCTTGCGAAGCGTGCTCAGGAGTTCAGGAAGATGACGGCACGCCACCGACAGGGTTAGTATAACTTCAATTTTTTTTATTAAATTCACTTGTTTTAATGATTTTTTTTACATAATTTAAAATTAGTAAATTTTCTTTGGAATTTGCGTACTTTTGGGGAGAAATACAAAAATAATATATTAAATAAACCGTCGTAAATAAATTAAACCTATAGAAAGGCACTTCGTTCGTTATTCATAGTTTAAATATATGGAATTGATCGTATGTATATCACATTCGGCGTTCATACCAAAAGTAGCGTAATATTATTTTCAGCGTTACGAACCACCGATATCACGGAATTATTGAATAACTCCGAGTTTGAAAACTCGAGTGAGGATGAAAATTTCGCTGAGGCTCCTAGCAATGAATCCCGATCATCGGCAGATGAAGCATGAGCGACAGTTGAGACAGCGTTGATAGCAATTTGTCAAGAGATCGAAGCGGTTCTAGTATCCTCGGGAGGACTACTGGTTTTCGAGGTCGGGGCAGACGGCGTGCTGGCTGTGCTACTTTCAGCTACGGAACTCATTGAAGTATATGATCTTGATGTCACCACTGATTATGTGATATTTTGGTTTACCAAGGAAGTACGACATTTGAAGATTGACATATGTTGATTGGGTAGTCTTGTAACCTTTTTTGTATTATATTGATAAAAATAAATAAATTTATTTATGTTTGGTACTTCATTTGTGACGTTACATTAAATTATATGAATAAATGTAATCATTAGTTTTATTTATACAATTAACCTACTTATGCCTTAATGACCTGAAGTCCTTTATAAAAGACAAAAAATATCTAAACAAATGTAAACTCAATGTCTTCGTCAAATAATGTTAAGAAACATTTGTTTTAGTGAAAACTCGGGAGAACCCCTAGTTTATGTTTTATTTAACTGACAAGGTCTCGGCCTTTGTAACAAAAACAGTTTATTGCTATGTAAAGTACATTCGGCCCTTGTTGCAAGTGAACTCAGTAAATGCTTAGGCGTCAGGAGGATATAGTGGTGCTTGCCTGGGGTTGAACCCGAAAAAGGTTAAGATGCACGAGTTCTAACCACTGGGCCATCTCGGCTCTCTCTCTCTCTCTCTCTCTCTCTCGATTTAATCATTATTGTGATTATTTTATTTAAATAGAGTGCATAATCTATATTGACGAGTGATCCGTATGTATTCGATATAATTTAAAAATAGAAACAATTATCTCGTCCCCATTAAAGTAGTTATCTGCAGCGAGCTTATTGCATAATCTACAGGCGCAACGTCGAGTACATTAACATAAATCGATGTCAATGGCACGAAGTATCTGCACTATCAATTAATATTTATTATTTACTTGCGCATTATCACACAAGTCGTCACACTAATTTACTTTTATAGTAAATATCATTGCACTGCTTTTATAAATTTCACATTTGATTTTCAAACAGAGTAACATTATTTCAACACTCTAGCATACAAATGGAGATCAAAAATGGAGTAATATTAGGTATTGGAGGATATAGTATGTTAATTATTTAAATAATATTACATATTTAGATCGAGGTCAACTGACGATAGGATATGGTTTGATAATTTTGCAACTCCTACACGCCAAAAAGAAATCGCGCTTAGTGAGTTCGAACAGTGTCTCACCTTGAACCGACATCCCGCGTCCCGGTACGCGCAGAGCACGGTCCCGGCGGCGCAGTGGTCGCGCAGGTGCGCGTCGAGCTCGTCCCGCGCGGGCGCGGCCGAGCAGCGCTGCGGGCACGGCACGGGCGCGCGCGAGCACATCGCGCCGTGCGCCGACACCGTGTCCTGTAACGAGATGCCGAATTGTTAGTCAAATTTGCAATTCCATTTCACTGTATAAGTATGAGCTGATATAGACCAGTGGTTAGAACGCGTGCAACTTAACCGATGATTGCGGGTTCACGGCCAGGCAGGCACCACTTTGTCATTCTCACTCATTCATCACGTGCTTGGCGGAGAAGGAAAACATCGTGAGGAAACCTGAATGTGTCTAATTTCATAGAAATTCTGCCACATGTGTACTCCACCAACCCGTATTGGAACAGAGTGGTGGAATATATTTCAAACCTTCTCCTCGAAGGGAGAGAAGGTCAGCCCAGCAGTGTGAAATTTAAAGTCTATTGTTGTTGTCGGTTCGGTATATTTGAAGGAATTTAATTAGTATCCGGTTTATTCAGATCAGCTCACCTGCGTGTACCGTTGTCCGCAATGTCTGCAGGGCACGAGCCGCTTGCTGCAGTGCTGTTGAACATGTTGCTGTGTGTGTCTGCGCTGCACCTTCGCGCCGCACTTGTTCTCGCAGTACACTGGCTCGTGGCCGCAGTTACCTTGATGCTCCTACAATAATACATTATTAATTAATTACTAGATTAATTTAAATTTTAATTTTGGAATGTGAAGATTCGTATTAGATGTGTGTGCTTACCTCGAGCGCACTCCCAGAGAACTCTTTGCCACAGTGCTCACAGTTGGCCCTGCGACGGGGGCACGTGTAGCGTAAGTGATCCTGCATGAGCACGCGCGGGATCATCGCACCGCACTGAGCAGCGCAAAGCACGGCGTCGTGCTTGCATGTGTTTAAGTGCGCCTGTGAATTACATTATAGATTTTTATTAATTATTTAATTATAAAATTTTTAATAGACTAGCTGAGCCCGCGACCTTGTACGCGTTTGAATTTAACAAATAATATATTATTGTAGCCTAAGTTACTCCTTATTATATCAGTTATCTGCCATCGAGTCCCGTCAAAATTGGTCCAGCCGTTGCAGAGATTGGCCAGAACAAATAGACAGACAGACAGACAAAAATTTAAAAAAAACATTATTTTGGTATATATACCGTGTATACATACATATGTATTGAGTAAAAAAGGGCTATTTTAATGTTATAAGCAGATACTCAATTTTTTTTATATTATTATGTATAGATTGGTTCGAAATTTTTAGATATAAGTATGATATGTTGAAAATTTTGAAAAATAACAACATTATGATTCATTTTTAAATGCCTACCTACTCTTAAACGATGTCAAGTTGATTACAAATCTCATATAGTTAAAACAATAACTTATGCACGTATTCAATATCTTAACTGTAACAAACTACATACGCACAACGTAGATAAGAATTGTAACAAACATTAGAAATCTCTAGATATTTGGAGCAGCACGTGTCAGCGTTAAAGATAAAGAAATGTGTCGAATCCGACGTAGGAGCATAAAAATGATTGATACGACGGCCGTTTACGATACGCCCTCATAACTTTATCTCGACAAATATTTACGATTCCCAGCCACTCACCTTCAGCTTGCGGAGCTCGTCCGACCACTGACATCCCTCCTTGTGGTGGATGCAGTACACCACCGAACCCATTATCGCCTTTTCCGATTCCGGGTCTGGGTATATCTGTAACAAACAAACCATTATTGTGACTTCTGTATCGAAAACAAACGAACTCACCCCAATTATGAATATTTACGTTGTTCCGTTTAAATATGTGACTTGTTGACACTTTCTTTAACTTATTTACTATATATTTGAACATTTTGAATGCGTAACGAACACACGACGTCAAAAGCAAAGGTTGCCGTAAAGACTGATGGAAGCGCTAGGCGCTGGCATAACGTATTATATAGGACATCGCGATCAAAAATAAACCGATACTGAAAGAGGCGTAAGCGTACCGTGCGTTCGAATATGGAACACATCGTATCAAAATATGCAAAATGGCCGACAGTTTGTTTTTCGCGCGCTGTTGTATCGACACGAGACAGGAGCACTCGCGGCAAGGGCTCGACGCTAAATGACATTCCCGTTTGTACATTTTCGTTATCTTTATGGGTGCAACGAACAGATGGCTGACGCGGACCACCGGCCCTAGTGTTTGCGTCGAGATAAGCGTGATTTTTCACTTCCCAAACCAGCTGGGTAATGAGACGGGTAAATAAACTTGTTAGGATCTCTAGCGCGATCCCTTTCACACGACAGAGTTAATTATTCCCTGAACCGTTTCAAGATGGTGGATCGCATTCGTATGCGAGTGTAAACAAACAAGGCGAACAGATAAAACAACACAAAATTGTTTGTAAACAACGCTAGCAAACGATTCTTAGCATCTGAAACATCTTTCACTATCTACCCACAAAGATGTCAAAGCCAACAGCGACTTCGATTCGAGTCGGTATTAACAGATGTTACGACATACAAAGACCACTTCTCATTTAGTTGTTTGTTAAAACATTAAAACGAACGAGCGTTGGATGTCGAATCGTTCATAAAAACGAAAGATCAAATAGTTCATAGTGCGATGCGTTCTATTTACATTGATGCATGTGGTCATCGGCATGGATGCTGCATAACCGTACCACCTTAGGATCTATAGCATTAACTCAAATTGAACACTTAATCCTATCGATTACCGCACGGGATAATAGATCTAACACTTTGGCATTAGAAGCGAGGTTGCCGTGGTATCTGAGCGTCGAATGGACGCTCTTAAAGTCAGCAGTGTATAAATTTACAAATTTAGAATGTTATTTGTGTCGTATTCTAAAAAGATGGACCGCGATGTGTTGAACTCTCCCGCATCGCTCAATTATAGAACGCGTTGTACCGTAAACAGAATAGAAGCGAAATGTCATAGAATTGTACTATTGCAACGGCGCTTACGACATTCGGATAACGATCGTTATGAAAAGATGAAAATTGTATTCCTGTAACGCGTTCATCACTTTGTTGCTTAAAAGTTGTAATTAATAATTAATAATTTTTTAATATATTTTGTTTTGTATGAGTGATATTTTAAAAGATTTAAAATTAAGTTATATATGGTGAAGGAATGCAGTCTAATGGAACATGAAATATCGAATGGACAGACCTACACCTAGACAGTGTAAAAACGGAATAAGTCCAAGCCTACATTATGCATAATTAATTTCAAACATGTAATCAATTTAAATTGATACAAACATTATTTTTATATCTCTAAATTAAATAACTGTAACTAAGTATTAAATTACACATACATTATAGGTACATACCTACAAGTTCTTGATTTACTATAGAGAATTAAAAAAAACTGTTTTTTTTTTTTAATCGAGAATGCAATGTCAACGTCACACATTGACAAAATTATTTTCATAGTCTGACACATAATTTTTTTTAATTATATATTACAAAATTATTAACCGAGGTCTATCAATATATAAAGGAAGGCCGTCTGCATGTGTGGGTGATCTTATGCAATTATCATAGCTTTGTGGGCGGTACTTATTGAATTCGTCTGTGTACATTTTATTCCTTTTACGTCCAGAAACCAGTTCTCATATAAACGTTTCACAAGTAAACTTCGATTGCTATGAACAAGATAATTATTTACTATTTACGATAATTATAATATAGAAATGCAATAATATTGCAATACTGGAATTTTGATGGCTGGGTCGCTCTTTGGCTATTAGTATTTATAGTATTATCAATTGCTTTTTTTATATTTAATTCCTTTACAATGTGTTATTTTATCTTAAAATTATATATTACTAGCGACCCGTGCCGCTTCGCACGGGTCCAATTATACTAAATATACTACAGATTGTTTTTTACTACATCACTTTAGAAACTTCTAATCTCATCAGTATTTCTCTACTATATTATATATGTATACATTTAAACCTTCATCTCGAATCAATGTATCTATTAGAAAAATCGCATCAAAATCCGTTGCGTGATTTTAAAGATCTAAGCATACATAGGAACAGACAGCGGTAAGCGACTTTGTTTTTATACTCTGTAATGACTAGCTTAACTCGTGGTTTTTCCCGCGTGGCATTTATAACAGCACAAAAGCTTTCATAGACAATTTTCAACCGACTTCTAAAAGGAGGAGGTTATCAATTCGTCTGTATTTTTTTTTTTTTTTTTATGTTTGTTACCTCATAACTTTTCACTGGGTGGACCGATTTTGATAAATTTTTTTTTGTTTGAAAGGTAGTGCTTCCCGTGGGGTCCCATTTTTTTTTATTTTTTTTTCCGATGATGGTATCCATGTGAAAACGACATAAGTCTTAAATTTGCATTATGTATATGCGCGACAAATAGGTGAATAACTGAAAATCACGTTAACCAATTTTGGTAATTCTTTTTTTATTATAAAATATATACTACAAGGGTAATTTGGTGAAAGTTTGGTAAGGTTCTGAGCACAGGATCCATAACAAAGTAACGGAACGGAAGGGAACGGAACAATTCTGAGGAGCACGTTAGCAATACTCGGTCGAATCTTTTATTTATAGGTTATTTGGATATTTGAGTCACCTTCCGTAATGTGGTTATGTTTATGTAATTATCATAGTCGAATATTATAATCAACTAGCTACCCACCCCGGCTTCGCACGGGTGCAATACTGATACTAAATATACTACAGAATTTGTTTATTCACGACATCACATCGCAAACTTTTAAAATTATCAGTGTTTCTTTACTATATTGTTCATGTATTATATACACAAACCTTCCCCTTGAATCACACTATCTTTTAAAAAAAACCGCATCAAAATCCGTTGCGTAGATTTAAAGATATAGGGACAGAGAAAGCGACTTTGTTTTATACTATGTAGTGATGGAACTCCTATACGGCTCGCAGTTAGGGTGCGATATGGGGCAGAATTTCTTACTATCTTTAATCAAATTTTGTGTATGTGATGTGATGTCATATGATGTACGAAATATAGTTGGTCTTTTTCAAAGTTTTTTTGCTGAGTTCGATTACAGCTCTTTCGAGGGATCCTTGTAGTTTACGCCGCGTGACGTATTAAATCCGCATTTTCGAATGTCTATTTTTGCTTTATTCGCAAGTTTCCTTTGAAATTGTCCTCGAAGTAGTTTCTGACTCATATAAACGGAACGCTTAATCTATCCATATTAAAAAAAATTAGTTAGTCAACATCAGCTTCACTTAAAATCAAAAAATAAATAAAATTTTAACAAAAAGAAAAACCGACTTCAAACAAAACACTATTTTAAAACAAATGAATATGCACGAAAAAGTAATAAAAATAATTGCGTATTCAACATATTTTTTAGAGTCTTCCTAAGTTAAATGAAATGAAAAATATTAGACTACTTAAAAGTCGATTAACGATTATATCATGTAGTTATAATTATTGTTATATTTGGAGTCGGTGTCAGCCAATAAAACCCTACAGTATATCTATCAAAAAACAATACGAGAATACTTTAACAAATATGTTTTTTACAAATTACCTTTTACACAATAATATACTGGATCAATCAAGGGGCTCGTATCGCTTCTTTCTTTTGATTGTTGGGGCAAGGGCACCATGGCTGACACCGGCTCCAAATATACCAATAACTATAACTACATGATATAATCGTTAATCGACTTTTAAGTAGTCTAATATTTTTCATTTCATTTAACTTAGGAAGACTCTAAAAAATATGTTGAATACGCAATTATTTTTATTACTTTTTCGTGCATATTCATTTGTTTTAAAATAGTGTTTTGTTTGAAGTCGGTTTTTCTTTTTGTTAAAATTTTATACCAACTCAATAAGCGACGTCAATATCGTCCTTGGAGTACAATCTTGTGGTCATACTTTCGTATTTATAATATTAGTATAAATATAATTGTGTTATTATTTAAAATTAATAGTATCATCATTTATTTAAACGCAGTTAAGTTCGATACATTGCTTACTCAGTGCTATTATTGTTTATATTTAAAATGATTACCAACGTATTATATGTATATCGAATCAAATCTAAATGAAATAAACTTTATTCATGTAAGCTTTTACAAGCACTTTTGAATCGTCATTTTACAATTAAGTGAATCTAACACCGGTTCGGAAAGTAGATTCTACCGAGAACTGACAAGAAACTCAGTTACTCTTTTTCAACATTTAAAATATACAGTCATGTTAGTTAAATACAATTATATATGTATGTTATATATCCTGCCTGGCAGTCAACAGGTATTATATAGTTAGGTATGTTTATTTTGTTTGTTTGACTGCATATTATAAGTTCAATAATTGATATGATCATTTACACAGTTCTACACTAGCAAGTTTTCTACTTACTCACTGGTCACAAACAGCACATTTTTGGTTCGTTGACTATCTAATTTTTTGGAAGTATAAATTAGAACTCGTGTACATAAACGAATATATGTCAAAAACCTTTACCTACCATTTCAGTGGTAGAGTGGTAAGTGCATTCACAGTTTGTAAGTGGTTACCATATTTGGGTGAAAGTAATTTAAGGATTTCTTTTATTTGTATTTTGCTTTAAAAGGTTAAACAAGAATATGACGTTGAACTTTTATAAAGCATTAAGTTAGAATGTTCAATAATCCAGTGTTTATTTTTTTTAATATATACCAGCTGTGCCCGCGACCTTGTACGCGTTTGAAATTAACAAAAAAAAATATTGTAGCCTAAGTTACTCCTTATTATATCAGTTATCTGCCAGTGAAAGTCCCTTTAAAATCGGTCCAGCCTTTCCAGACATTACCCGGAACAACAGAGAGATAGACAGAAAAATTGTAAAAGAGGGGTAATTTAATATTACAAACAGACACTCTAATTTTATTATATGTATAGGTAATAGTGGGCAAATGAGCAGGAAGCTCTGAAAATCTGATGGAAAGTGACTACCACCATGGACATCTCCAACACCGGGAGACGGTTTTTATTTTTTGGACCCCTACAATTTTTATTTACATTGCCTTGTAAGACTTACAGCCTTGTAAGAACCTGCGCTTTTAAATATCAGCCAATCAAATATCTCCAAATACCACCATTAAAACCTATCTACCAATCGGCTGGAAGTATACGGAGAACAATAAACTTGTTCTAATTTCAAAACGCGGGCAATTGTGTCAAAACAGAAAGCCGTGCGTTATTTTTATCACAATTACATATAATAATTGGTAAGCTGTGTCCGGTGGATATGTCACTTATATTATGATTAATTGGAATTACTTATAACTCTATTGGCAATTAAAATGTTATTATTTTATATATATATGTAACATATTTATTAATACAATAAAATATATTTCGTTTTATAATGTATTATGTTATTGCTACGTCGTGTGCTTAATTCAAATAAACGACATGCAATCTCGTCTCTTAATTTCCCACTGTTGGAAAAATGGAAGATTGGTGGAATGTAGCCTTCTCTCCCAACAGCCACATTGAATACTCATAGGTGATAAGCCATCAGCAATAATACGAAAATAATGTAAAGGCTTTCTTAATCAAATTATTTCCATCTATCTGCCATCAGGGTGACATCAAATGGAAAGACTTTATTCGCTTGTTTTCCGAGGCACGGTATGATACTGTCAGGTGTAACTATTACCACTATTATTATCTATCTAAAAAAAATATGCCTACAAGTTAACTAGACCAACGAAATCGTTGAAATTATGCGTATTACAACTCTTACGTAAAAAGGTAGTGTAACCAGTAAAAGTGTAAAGGTACTGTATAAGTATTAGGGCAAGGGCCTCCCCAATTAGAGGCTTAACATAAACAAGCTGAAAGTTTACGATAAACGTGAACTTGAGAGATTTAAATACACGTGAAGATGGATATAAGTGAAGTTAGGTAGCTCAGACACTAAGGTATTTGGGACGTTTACACACGTATGCGTTTTAAAGGTTAAACTTTCCCGTTTAATCTGTGTGTCACTGACATTATTTTTCCAGAAACAAAATCGATTTTGATAATAATTTGACGATAGTAGTCTGTATAAGAAGGAAAAGTTAGTAAGATAAGGCTTTAGAGGGTAAGTAAAGTGTAAAAGTCATACTAGGCAAAGGGCTTATTACCTCTAGAGGCTCTTGACGAGGGCTGAATGTACCTCAAATAATTATCACGTTATGGTTGGAATAAGCCAAATTTCAGATAATATAAATGCTATGTATGTTTACTTCATTACAGCTATACCATTGAATCAAACGTGATGTAATTTTAAATAGGTATAAAAATTGAGGTATTTTTCGGGATATTAATGACGTCACAGGCCTCTTAGCAAGTAGTAAATTTTGTCAGTACTGCAAGAAGTATGATTTTTGCATCACTAATGCGCCACCAATCTTGGGTTCACTCATTCTTCAAACCAGCAGATAATAATTTTTTAGTGTTGCTTTTTAGGGGTAGAATATATGATGAGGTGTTACCTACCCAGGCGTACCAGGCAAGATAACCAAGTATACATTCGAAAATATTTTTAGTTTTATTTATGAAATCTGTTTCTATTCTTGTACAAACTTGATGTATTCTTATTTTAATATTCAAAGTCGCTACAATCATTAGAACCACAACATTTTTTTTAAAGAATAAAAAAAGTTCATTATCCATGGGCGAACGGAAGCGAGTTCGATGCCCGGCTGCGATGGCTAGCGGAACCATAACGTGGAATATGTAATGACCTAGTATACGCAGCTACTGCACTATTTAAATAATTATATATTTAAAATAGTAAAACATTGATAAAAAAAAAACTTCACGGCAGAACAATTATGATGAAAATTGTATTATAAATTATACTTAATAATCTGTATGATCCTATGGCACAGATAATAATAAAAACATTTATCTATAACAGCGAATACACTTTTAATTTCTGAACGGTTCAAAAACGTTATGATGTACACGCTATTATTAACACTATCCATTCATAAACATCGACCCGGAATATCAACGAACTGATGGACAGACGATTAATCACTGTTCGATGTTAATGCATGGCTGTTTATGTTTATCTTACGTCAGTTATATCATCTGAACGCAACCTACTACTTTGTAAATAAAAAAAAAATGTGTGTGTTTTTGGTCGAATGGGAATAGAGCACTTTATTTGAATTTGGAATATGATATCAATTAAGTAGCTGTCAGCGCGATGAACAGGGGTTAGGTTACACGGAATTTAATTCGAGAACAAACTTCGTTTTGTTTTCGAAACGACATACGAAAATATTTATAAATGTTGCCATGTATAAAAAAAATGTGACTTCAAAAGTTTATTTTAATTAAGTAACAACACTGTATTAATTATCGATTATTTCTATGTAATATAAATAATAAATGATATAACTAAAAAAATTTTATAATAATAAATTACTATATCAGGCTTTTTTAAAAGAGTCTTTTAAAGAATATTGATATGTCTTTTTTCAATTAGTACACATTCATTAAACAAAACTATTTGGTAATCTCTGTACGGATATGAATCAAACCTCATTAAATAGTCAATGTAACAAACACACTAGCACTTAATTATTACTTGTATTAACGTAAATAAATCCTAAAAATTTCAACCGATTAAATTCACTTACGATCTCCGTTTAAAACTTGTCTCAGATATGATGAAACGGTTAAAACGTTTCGCAAATGAAGTGGAAACTAGTTTTATAAAGTAAAACGTAATTTCGAAAATGGAATAGCATTTCAATTGACAGTCACAGATAGAAAAACATTAACTGGACTCTTAGGTTACGTGATAATTAAACACCATATCAAGGCGTTACTAATTTCATTCTAAAAAAGGATTTTTATATTATGAAATTAATGTTCAAAAACAATTCAATATTATAGGAAGTAATGATTTCGCATGTTCTTTGCAGGTATATTATTTTGCAATTCATCGTAGATTTTTGATTATTAATAAGCACGCTTCCATTTTGGTCGTTGACGTTTGGTTTACATGGAGTCAATTGAGGATCTTTTTTTGTGACGAAACTTCAATTTTTTATAGGGCAATGGTCGTAGAAAATACTGCCAAATTAAAAATATTTTACATATATTCACATGTAGCACATAACGATGGATGTGTGTTTGTATTTCGTTTATCTTAATTTAAGTGAGAAGAATAGCATATCAGAGATACCAAACGTCTCAATATTAACGCCACACATTCCTGTAACTTAGTTGTGTGATGCAAACGCATCTGAAAAGTATTTAGATAGTTTAGATAATTTTAGTAATATTGATAGTTCTTTTGAATTAATGAAATATTCGCTATATGATTATTCAAGTTATGATTTCTCATGTAAGAAAGTCAATAAAAAACAAGAAGGTTTATAATGAAGTATTATTTATATGATAGTAATTTTAATGGAACTAATATAACACTTTAATTTTATTCAATTTAGAAGTATTGCACGTAGTTGTTGATTTTAAACATCAATATTGATTTGGACGAAGAAATATCTCAGATATGAGAATAACCGATGAAAGAATACATCAAACATATTATTGCGATTTTATTTTTTAAATCACCTTCATATGGAATTCCACGAAACAGACGACATTGCATCATAAGCTTATGAAGTTAACTCATAAATTCGATTGGACTTCAGCTGACTTTAAGACGTTTTCAATTTTCGAAATACTTTATAAGAGTCAGATACCATAATGTTACTGCAAAATCAATGTCATTGATAAGGTATTGACGTATTTCACGTTATCTGTATAACAGAACCGATGTTCACAATGAACTCGGTAAATCAATCATGTATGTGGACCGGAAACATAATCGATAAATTTAATGCTAAGTGTTGTATTGGTGACTAGACTACTACATCTATGATCGAATATTTATAGACTTCATAATCTCATCGATATATATTATATTACTTAGTATACTTACACGTACCCATAAAAATAATCTTGTTAATAGAGATTATTAGTCAGAATCTGAATGCAGAAATTATCATAATTTGCATAGAATTAATTAATGAATATAACTATGTAATACTTTGAATGAATATGCATTTAAATGTAACAAAATATTTACATTTAAATGCATGCATTCGAATAATGTGTGACAAGCATATGCTTTTTGGTGGATTTATTTGGTCTTATTTTGGTGGAGATTTTGTTGTATCGACTTGAGATAAGTTAAAGACCAGATCAACAGTTGTTACAGTCTTCTGAATAACGGATTTCTTTAATATCAAAAAGGATTTAAACACCACGTTGGTTGATAAAGATTATGGCGTTTTATTATTAAACGAATAAGTGTTTTCATTCAGTTAGATCACATCTTAAACAACAAAATAATAATAATTTAATTTAAAGTCACGCCAAAACTTTGTAATTCGAATGAATGAGTTCATAATACTTGGCAATGCTTTAAGGGAAGAGTATAACGTCAAATTACAAGCACATTAATGCTATTACTAAGCCTCCATTGATAAAATTCAATCACACAATTCACTCAACAAGTGTGACCTCTCGTAACCAAGTCACTAACCGTTTAAGTTCAATTGGATAATTATACAGTTCAATTGAACATACCGTCATTGATATCACAGGCTATTATCGCCCGTATTTCCTTAAGTTAAGAGACAAATTAGCTTGTTCAATAAATCAATACATTATATACAATCCAATCCAAAATGGACTTTATATCAGTGTAATAGGGTTGAAACTTAAATGGTAAATATTGTAAGCAATTCATATACGGTCGCAAATTGATCGACACCGGATATTGCCATTATTGTCGTGTGATTCGCGAGTTCTTTTGGAAATTCGGACGTTGATCCTGAGATTTCTAGATTTTTCTAGAATTTTAATCAGTAAAATTCCCACAAAAAATATCAAATGACCTTGCTTTCAAAGTAGGTATAGCAGTAACAGGTGACTTAATAGTAGAGTAAGACTGTAATACTATTTCTCATTTTTATTTATTTCACAAGTGTGTATATCAGTTTGTTTGTTTCATTTTGATATGAATTAAAACATTTGCATAGCCTTAGATACAGAATTCTAAAAAAAAATAATTCAGGAACATATATAAACTTTTTGAATAACAGTAGATTAATCATTATTAATACAGAATTCTTCTACAGTTCCAAAAGAGCATAAATCATTCTATATTTTTTCCAAAGATCGAAACTTATAATGCCATCACCTTTTAACAATATCGTTAGAAATATATTTTCAAATACAACTTAGATGCTCAAGGCGATTTACTCAGGCGAAATCAATTAACGACATATTAAATCAGTTGTGTGCAAAACTCAAATATTTAAAAATGAAATCTATTAAGATATAAACAATAAAAATATTTTCGCGACTTTTATTATAAATATTCGATGTGTTGTAACTCTAATGTTATTGTTACACAACAATTCGTAACTCGTGGTTTGCTAAACAGAACGTGTCTCCGGTAATCCGCTTATGAATTATAATTGGACTGAATCGTCCATGTGGAGGTCTATCTTAATGTTTTGGTTTTAGTATTACATAATGTGCAAAATATGTTTGATGTTACAAACATTACTTTGACATGGTCTTATAATATACCACGAGCCCTTGGATTCAAATCCCTGGTCCCAAAAAATATAAATTGATTGATCGGTAACTAGATAAGATCTAAGTTTTTGAAACTCTTGGTCAGATGAAGTCAGATTCATCAAAATGAGGTAAATTTGATGATAAGAACCTTGAGAAGAATCGTAGAATGATCCGTTTACTTTACGTAACTTAAAACAATTTAGTAATGTTTCACAATTTTCAAATGAAGCTTTGATATTATCTGATTCAGAAATTAAAAAATTAAAATTTACATAAAAATAATCTACATTACCTTAAAACTAAATACCAATCAATCATCAACAAAATCAAAGGTAATGAAATCAGCCATAGCGATTTATAAAAATATTATTAAAAAAAAAGTTCAAAGTTCAAAAATCGAGTCGAATCGTTTTGTCCCCATGGAATTTGAAAACGTCAAACACAGTAAACAAACAAATGAGTAACAATGGGATTATTCTAAGAAATTACCATAAGCATAAATGTATTACTGTGACTCAATAGTAAATAGATATATTTGTTTTAAATTCCTTCCTCGTAAGTATAGAAGAGTATAGCTTAGTCACATTGGATTTTGAGAATTCACCATTACTTAGACGAGTGTTACATTATACAATAAAAAACATATGGAACACAACGTTTTTTATAGTGAAGCAACAAAAACGAATACAAAATTCCCGGTAGTCTAAAACCTCATTCTTAATACCATGTGAAAGTAACTCTGCCTGTCGCTCTTTCACGACCAAACAGCTGCACCGTTTTTCATGAAATTTGGTATGAAGCAAACATGAACTCCAAGAAAGTCAGACAGTCAGGCTACTTTTTTGCCTGACACGTGACAACCAACACCCTGAAAGGCGGGCGAAGCCGTAGGCGACTATAATCAAAAGATCAATCCTTGAAGTAAAAGCAAAAATACTGCATCTTGCTGTTAAATAGTTTGGGTGTTTTTAAACTCTACTTATGAAAATCAAACACACTTATCATGGCAATAACTCATTTACAACATTCTAGGAAATAATAGTATCATTAGAGCAATGTAATCTTTTTCTACAGATTGCAAATAACACTCGGTTACTGGCCGGATGTCGTGCAGCCTCACGACCGGAAGGGGCCATCTCATCACTACGTACGCAAATATGTACATATCCATCGCAAATACGATTATAACGAACAAGATTGATTTGTGTTCTAGATAAACTGTCTGTATATATAAGGCAATGAATTACTGGGTGCAAGTCAGTGTAGGTAACTCATCAGCTATTCTACCGTTAAATAGCGATTAGTATTTTTGGGTTCCTTGGCTTAGCTGCCATAATTAGCGGCGCATAGTGTACAGCGTCAGCCTCTATCATAAAATTATAAATAAAATATTAACTGTTGCTTTTTCAGGACATCAAGAAGAAAATCTAAGCTTATGACTACTGTGATAAATGAATGTAACTTCACTCAATTTAATCAAAGTAATAAACCAATTTTGTCAATTTATGCCAAGCATTTCCTCAATGACTGTCATTTGGGAAAATCCTAGATGTCACTGTCATGTTATTTATTAACCTGAGGGTTATGACTTGATGATAACAATGTTTAATTTTCAATGTTTAAAAAACATTAAGTTTCTTCGGTAATTTTTTCCTCATTATTTATTTTGAAGTCCCAGGTTAAGCGTCCGTGCCCTTGTTAAATTTAATTGCTTAATTTTTATTTAATTTTTAATTTGTTTTGCAATAACAATAGATTGTTTTGTTTTATTTGAATATGTTTTAAATTTGGAAATATTTATCTCACTTATTTTTAAGTTCTTTTTTTTGTGATGCGCTATTTTGACACTTGTATTGTTTAAGTATCATATTAATTATAATCAATATCCCGTATCAATGACATTTAATCCTGATTTTATAATTTTATTTTCTACCATCACCGATTGAATCCGTGTGAAGTTGTGTCATTTAATAAGTTTAAGCCGTAATACAAAGGTCGTAAAAGCCACGTGAACAATTACGTTATGTAAGAGCGATCCGCTTTTGATAAAACTGTGAGAACTGAAAATACTTAAACGAGAATTAGTGTACATTCAATTAATTTTATCAGATCAGCTGTTATCTTGTTACTACAATTTATATTAAATGGGGTTATCTTTTTTATGGAACAGGCTGGCGGATGAGCATATGGGCCACCGGATTGGAAGTAGCCATCACCTATAGACAATGACGCTGTAAGAAATATTAACTATTCCTCAATGCGCCACCAACCTTGGGAACTAAGATGTCATGTCCCTTGTGCCTGTGGTTACACTGGCTCACTCACCCTTCTAAGCGGAACACAACAATACTGAGTACTGTTGTTAGGCGGTAGAATAATTGATAAATGGACTTTGTACAAGCCTTAAAAGTTTACTACATGATAATTATATTTATTTGTAATTAAAAATATCGAAATATAATTCAATGATAACGCCTAATCGAAAACAGCAGATAGAAGGCAAATATCAAACGATATATTGTTAAACAAAATATGTTTTGTGTAAACATTGTGTTCCTCTGATTCACAAAAAAAAACTATAACTTATTTGTCATAATGGCGCACCTCTTCCCACCCTAATAAAAAACATTTGTTATACAAATATCTCTACAAAAATCCAACCCCAAGCGATGGGGTCATTAGCATCTATTATGATATACATTACAATAATAAAGGGGGAAACCTATTAACACTTACACAATGAAAGTAATGGATTATAGTGTAAAGTTTAGAGGACAAAGTAACTTCTCAATTTGCTGTCATTATAGTTGGTAGGATTGGTCATATTTATATTGCGTTATTAAATAATCTGTAAAAGTAGCCGTAATTTCTTTACTCAAATGTAATTTATTAATAATTCTTACATCTCAAATACATTGTTATATTCGTTCAATATTATTATTGATAGGAGCTTAAGATCATTTTTAATTAAAGTACATTTTTTAAATTATTTTTATGTAATTGTATCTATATATTACTATGTGTACCTATATATCTCAAAGATCGTGTTTAGAGTGGGAAAGACAATATTATATAACCAACCTACGATTCTATATGACATAACGATAGGCATATCGTTGACCCATTGAAGCCGATAATCAGAAATCCGATATGTCACTAAACAGAGTTTCGTTTAAATTTAAATCAATTCGATATTATTGCGAATTTAGAAAGGAGTATTTATTTAAAAAAAAAACTCAACCTACCAAATAGGTTTTGCTAAGATTTGCGCAAGATGCCCTGCCTCTGTGATGTCGGCGATGTGATGATTGCGATAACGCAACGACCCACATCTAACGTTTGTCTTATAGATATTTACTTCTAACTTTACGAAAATAATATTAATTATTTTTAACTTATTTAAAATCAGCACTAAAGATAAATTTGATGGAGTTTATAAAATTTATCTTAACATTAATGCGTTTTAAGTTAGTTATAGTTTTACATACTCATCAAATTAATTTCATCCTTTTAAATGCAAAAATAAATTATATATTTAATAAGATTCAAATTATTTGTTGGTTTTAAGCCCGATTTTTAAATATTTTTCCTTATACATACATTAAAAAAGACAATGTCTAATTTCTTGATTCCTTTTTTTTTATCAATGAGATAGTCTAGAGCGACTTACACCGGTTCTATCGACTCAGACTGACAGATTCAAATATAAATGTTTTTTTTAACAAGGACGAGAACAACAGTTTTTGGCAAAATTCTGTTTTGAAACACATCAAACGGGGCTAAGCTAACGAGAGGACCAGCGGTTCGGCTTTAAAATATAGCATTTGTTGCTTTTATAACCACAAATTTGCATGAATTTCCAAATATTTTTCATTCTTTAATTATTGCAAATTATGTAAAATATTGTCATTAATAAGTTAAGATTAATCTGTGTCAATTAACATATTAAAATTTTGTGTTTCTGATTACGTAAATCGCGGTGCCCTTGACGTAGTAACATCCTGACATGGTTTTCTCTAAATGTTTTCTATATATGATCTACTCTCTAAATATGATTTTATACAGTATGCTTTTTTCTCAAGATCGAAATGAAAGCAATGTTAAACCTGTCTCGCAAAACAAAGTTGATAAAAATACTTCTTTAAAAAATTGTAATTTCTTTGTGAGTCCCGTATGTGGTACCACTTAGTTGATTGCATTTACGCACTCACACATGCGAAACTTTCTGACGTAGTACTGAGAACTTACAATAGGTATCGCACGTAAGATATATAAAAAAATTAAAGGTATTGCAACGCATTCATACTGTCTCTTTAAAATGTATGCTTAGGGTATCCCGATTTACATAAATGTGCGATTTTCTCCATTACGTATTCAAGTCATAGACAATTGAACGTGTTTGGACATGTCTGAATGAAACCAGCCGGGCTCCGGACTCGTAATGATGAAACAGGTTGAAATTTGAGATCCTTTTTATAAGAAATAAAGACTGCGAAAAAATGCCAAGATAGCAAACACGTAGAATAGAAATATTTTTTAAGATAAATTTTAAAAGAATCTTAGCTGTATTTGACAATGACTTAAACTTTTATCTTGTTCCACTGACATAATGTAAATTTAAAAAAAATAAAACGTCAAGATTGAACAGTCGATTGAAAATATAGGGCCGCCATATTGCATTTGTGATGACATCACAAAATCTATTTATTACACTTGATTTTATGAATGATTTTTATTGACGTCATATTTTGTGTATCATTTAGACAAATCGAAATTTTAAAAGAACTTATGTTAATTATAATTACATATATTTTCTATCATTGATTGTTTTGTTTGATGATTTTCTGATGCATTTTATATACATGTTTGCAGTTATTTTTCATGTAGTAGTATTAATAAGTAGTACATGACATATCCCCTTTACAAGTTATTTTGAAGAAGTATCCTTTGTATATCTATGGAACACAATAAACATACATTCATAAACGCGTAAGTATGTATTGACATAACTGCTGATGAGTGAGTTACGTTGAGTGCATACTGTTAATTACAACGGAGTTCTCACGCCTCTTAGTCAACGACGGTAATGCTTTCCAAGAAACTAAACGTGTTAAAAAATAATTAAACCGATAAAGATTAAGCTAATATATAGAAGCATTCTTAATTTAAACTTTGTTAATTTGTTTAATCAATAAGTATAGGGCATTGACGTTACATTTTTATGATTAATTTTACATTCGAATTTCAAAATATTTTAAACATAGAACTATAAATGTTACCAGGTATAAATAATAATTTAAAACTGACCTCCAATAAGTCGTACAAAAACTCCACATAGCTCATCGCGAATTGTAAGCACAAGTGAAGACGACACACAGCCACTGTTGAGAGAATTATAAAAAAAAAATAGCATCTATGTGAGGTTATGCCACACCTGGGCCGCCTACACAAACCTGCCCCTGATGACCTGGCTCGCTGTATATGGACACCAATCGACAGGTTTGTCGTTAAAACTGCTATGTTTACCGTTCAGAGACGCTAATTATAAACTTAGAATAATTTTAATAAAGGTCGTTTTTTATTGATTGATATTTCACAATTATTATTCTTTGTGACTGGTCATATATATTTTTATATTTCTTGTTTGCGTAAAGTTATATGTGTACGTTATAAATGTAGACATTAAGCCCGTATGTAATGTAACTAAAACAACAATTTCACATCGGCCAGTCTGAGACGAATCTCATCGTGCCAAACCGGTCTTAAAAGTAGGCTTGCAAAATCCACTTCCTACAGCGTTAGTTATTCAGTTGCATATTATAATCTTAACAAAAGAATAAACGATTCAAATAATACTTTTTTGTACATAGCTAATTTACAAAATAATATCGTCGTTCGAATAAATTAAAAAAAAAGGTGTCACTTTGACAGTGACGTAACTATACAATAAATTACAGATTGTAATTTTGAAAATAGGACTATGAGACGGAAAAAAATGTTTACTAATAATCGAAACAGAAGTATAGGCAGCTACAGTTTAAAACGATCGTCTAAACTCGTTAATAAATCATGCTACTTACACATTATAATGCACTGTATCAGTAGAATAACAGATAATGTATATAATGATAGACCAGAGATACGAACAATCAAATGACTGACGAAAGCATGGGTTTTAATATACTCTGTTCAACTCACGCCCGAGGCGTTGTATGCATTGTTTTTTTTTAAACCTAACCCAATCGAATCCGTATGCAACCTCCGTGGGAACCTTAGGATTGGATTTGGATGCCTTAGGATTGTAAGTTATTTAATTTTGCAAAATTCGATATTTAGTGCCCGAGGCGAATGATTTCGATCTCGCAAGTCAAGGGCGTTTTACGGCTCCTGATTACAATGGCGGTGCGAATGGGACAGCTTTTTAAACGATTAAGGTTAAGAATGGCGGATGTAATAATTTAGCTTACAACCGCTTATTGTTTCGAGAAACATTAAAATTAGTGATAAAAGCTGACCATACGTGTACTTGTAATTACAAATGCCCTACAAACCTTTATAGTAATATTTACATTGCATTACTGCCAACATTTCACGTGATAATCTTAATATAATGTTTTTTTTTTTTTTATTGAATAGACAGAGATTTACACAAACTACTATTTCTTATTCTCAAATAAAATCTAATGTTTACACAGAATGCATATAATGAAAAATGGAGATGAATGATAAATAAAAAAAAATGATTATGGCAAAGGACAAAATAAATTTGTTTAAAAAACATTGTTACGTCTGATTGTTATTATTCAACAATCGACAACCTACCGGGTTTTTATCTTTGTTTCTGGCGATTAGGCATTCAGATGTGCAACAATCGTAGAGCCGATAAATTTTGAGGCGGTTCGCGTACGCATTACAAAACGATGACTAAACCAGCGTATTTCCAACTCTCTCACAACCTGCGTATCGTTAATGACTAAGGCGAAATATTGACTGCGACTTGCTGTAAAATATTCGACACGCGTTTGCCTGGGTCATATTCAAACTCAATGGCCTGCAAAGTTAGCTAAAGCTGATTTAAATATTCCTAAGTCTATAAGCAGGAAAGCTTCTTACTTGATTCCGTCAAAACAGCTGAACAAATTCAAAAGAAAAATGGTAATTTATCATGACCTGGCATCAATGGAAGGATCGAGGAACAGATCCAAAAAGATATGCTGTAATATTCAACATCAATTATCATCTTATTTAAATTTAGAACGTTTTGTAAGTACGATTTGGGTTTGGCCATTTCTAAATTCACTTCGAGAATAATGGCATAATTTCTTTGAATGTCAATTTCAACCGTAAAATTGCACCGAATTACCTTGACAATGACAATGGATATCTACAAATTAAGATTTCCAACAACCAACATTACTTAATCAAGTACAATCTGTGCCATTGAATTAAGTGGAATTGGACAAACGCCGCATAATGCTTTACGGTTCAGAGATTTTTCTCACAGTATACAAACGCAGCTTAACAAAATTATATGTGTTCTTGGTATTCATTTAAATATAAACCCTGTTACAACTTTTGTTAAGACAATTATAGGCTATCAATAACTGTGTAAAATTTGTGACAAAGAAAATTGATTCTTAGATTGTAAATCTTATGGTATATTTTAATGATAATGGATCTGCTGATACGAAGGACAACGGATGTCCAGTGCGGTCAAATTATTCGGTTCGCCTTCGAAGTTTAAAACGAACGCGCATCCGGTCAATTGAACATCAATATAACTTATTACTGATTCAAAGGTCTAATGTAAATTTATGGGAAACGATCGATGAATTAATTGTTCCTGTTTATTGCCAAAATTTAAATTTCGAACCGAATAATAATCTTTTAAATTCAAATAATTAGCTAAGACGTATCGTTGTTTAGAATCATGGAAATGATTATAACGATATTACGCGATCATATGATTCTCTTAATGTGGAGGTTTAAAAATAACAATAAAAGAAAGCATTTAATGATGTAGGTAATCATAAAGGTTTAACTACAGTGAGAAACGATCTTATTAGCATCATCCATGTCATTAAGCATGATCACAATCTGACCCTATAGACTATCTGACACTTAAATACCATACTAACAATGATTAAAAATAATATCTAAAACTATTCTTAAACGAATCACTAATAATTAAAGTAATTTTATTATTAAATCATGTATACAAAGAACGTTTGAATCGAGATGGTTATAAAATGATACGTTGTCAGTTATTTATTGTAACGTAATTATGGATTTGTGATGGATCGAATGGAGAATACACCCTTTGATGTGAGCTGCGTTTTATTTCACATGATCACAGTGATTTTGAATTCTTTAATATACTGTATAGATTTTGGAATGGTTTTCATTTAATAGGTTGTTTGTTTGTTAAAATTCATCTTCAATATATTCTCTTTTCAAATAGACAAATCGTCATTTTTCTTAGACAATCGAATAAGTTTTTGTATTCAGAATGATGATTCTGCATATTATTGTTTATGTTCTGCGTAAATAATAACTAATGCTAATTTGTTTTCTTCTTATTCATTGGATAATATACCTTATTTATTCATCATTTTTATAAGTTAAATTTAATTTAATAAATCGCCAATACTGAGACTATTTCAACGTGACCTATTAACTTTGTTATTGTTTATTTTTATTTATGTAGTTATGGAAATTTAGTTTTAAATATTTCTTAATTCTTCGTATAAAATTTTCTATTTTAAATAACTAAATTAACGAATATCTGAATAACGCAACGCAAGTACGATCGATGATACTAAAAGATCGCAGAATCGTTTGCTATTGTTAATAAAATTTATGACTAGATCAATCGAACGCTTTAAGGTGATCAAACAGAAATAGTGCTGCATAGAGTAACAAAGGTTAAAGGCACTTTTAGTACTAAGAGCTTGGACTCAAGACATATACCAATAAACATGACTTCGACACAAAACAGACGCACCGAAAAGGGGACGTGCTTTGTTTAGATCTTGTATAAATAAATTTCAAGTACTGCCCTTTGAAATACTTCAATATTTTTTTAAGAAAAATTATCAGTTGTTCCAAAATTAAATGTATTTACTTGTTTGATGTTTTTGATTGATTTAGTAATATTATGTACATCACTAATGTGATGATATTATTATCAAAACTTTTTAAAGCAACCAATACAACTTTATTAATTTATTGTTATATGACTGAGTATCCTATACAATAATAATTGACTTACTGCCTAAGAAACCTTTGAATACTATGATATTATACACCGATATTTATATTCTCTTAAATCAATCATTTCTTGTTGAATATTGTTATTTTGACAGAATTATGAGAAGCAATATTACTTGCGTGGATCATGATAATCATTATGTATTATTCTTACCCTCGCCTTCATAGCGAAATATAATATGTTATACAAAATGGTAACTAAATAAAATTCAAAGAAATCTGCCATCTGCTGTTGAAATCAGCTGATCAATATTAAAATCATGTCGTCCATTCAGCTTCCACTCAGGTAGTTGATTTTTTTTAAATTGTATTCATGTGTCAGCTGTTTGGTGCGTGCGCATGCCTTAAATCTTCAAAGTTTCCGATAGGCACCAAACATCTGCTCTCGGCAGGTGCCTTGGTGGAATTCACGAAATTTTAAGTTCGACCTTTAAGTAATTACGATTCGCTACATCTGCTGTTATGAGTGTAACATTAAAGGCATGTGTTAAATGATCAGCATTTTTAAACGATTGGGTAACATTTGGTTACCTTATCAAAATGTTTCAAAAAACATCGGAGCTATTTTGCTCTGAGATAAAATACTGTCTGCAAATTTTTGAGTTTTCTCGTTACCGCTAAAGGCTATTACAATAAAAGCGGATCTAAGTTGCCCTTAATGGATTGGTTGGCAAACTATGGCTAGAGATGGCACACACGTTCGCGGTTACCATTACGTAAACAGTTGATTATGATTTTTTTAATGTTTAAACATGCCTCGGCGGAGCGGCAACCTTAAATTACACGTAATATTGCATTACTTTTCTCACTCCTAGATTTTGATTTAAACTGCAATAACACACAATATTTATTTTTTAATCGCCTGATTTCAAACCCAATCCCTTTGTGGTATCTTATAACGGATTATTTGATATTTAACTTTCATGTATTATCTGTATATCCTTTCTGATATTTGTTCATACACCCGGATTCCATTTTATCACTTGGAAATCTTTTTTTTTGCATCCGTACCCATGCGAGTGTTATATTTCCATACTTTAGTGATATTGTTCATATCTTGTGCCATATCCGTTAGATATCAGATATCGCATAACATGGATACTTTGCAATGTAAAGTAATTCCATATAATATATAGAAATTATGTACGAAATGTAAAGTTGCGTTCACAAGTTTTTTTGGATAGGGTTGTAACTTTTTCCCTTTTCATTATAGTCACCATATTATAATACGTCGCATTATACTGGTAGATACTGCACCTTTGTCAAAGTAATAGTATTTTAGTGTTTTATTGTCAGCTAGTGGGATCATGGCGTTATTTTTAATATTTATAAAATTCAACATTTCGTTACTTTCGAAATATGAACAACGGACATAGCTCATATTTTCTACATGATCAGTAATTTTACCAGTTTAAACTGGTTTTGCGACTTTTTTCAAACATCACTCACGAACATGATATGACAGGTTATTTGCACTTAATTTTTTTGATCATAAACTGGGACACAAAATTTACAGTATTTGAAGCTGGTTGCGATTACATACAGATATTATTATGTTTTCGATTGCCGCAGCTATTCGCCATTTTGAACTAGACATGTCAACCAATCAAAGTATAGATTAGATATCTACTATAAAAAATATGAAAAAAAAATACAGCAATAAGAAATTATAATAATTTTTACGCGAAGGATGAAACAGTTTGCGGTATTGAAGTCTTCATTATCCCGGTTTTGAATGGGCTCGCCGATGCTGTTTTCTGTACACCCGTCAAACAGCTGACGGAACAAAAAATCACCCCTCTTCCTTTATCTCTAGTGGATTCAATGGCCACTTATATTATTACCTTAAACATCTTCGATCGAGTAAGAATGAGTAATAACTGGCTGGAAATATTTATATAATAGCCAATAACTACAATAATGTTTTAAAGACATAGCATTATTGTCTATATTTGGCAGAAAATAAAAAAAACAAAAAAATACTTATATTAATTATCTGTGTATATTTTTTTATGTTTTACAAATCAAACCGTATATCCATCGACCCAGGAACTATTAACGTAGAACGCATGTCTATTCCATTTTCAAATCAACATAAGGTTTTTTTTTTAAACTCATGTGTGCACGGTTCGCTTCCCACCAGTAGCTTGCACATGGCATCGAGGAATTTGACACGCAGATGTTCGTTCCGCCACAGACACAATAAAATACCTAATAAACATACCCATTACTTTCTTCAAAATAAAAACCGACTCAAAATATTTAAAGGTGTGTACATTTTAAGTATAAATTTTTACTGAACAAAAATATTTAAAAAATTTAAAAAGAGAACATCTTAATTTTACAACAGATTAAATAATAACACTACAATTTACAATATAGATCGAATAAAAAGTAATAACAAAACGAGAAAGCTAAGCTGCGACATCCATTAGCGTGGACGAGCGTGAGTTACGATGCATATGGCAAGATCATTGAAGGCATTTTGAAATGTCATTCTGTTGACTATTAAAAAATAAGTGTCTGTCTTTATGGGCATATTTTAAAAGCACGCGATGACAAAAAAGGTCAATTCACAACTTGGACCAAAGGCTAACCTTAACAGGGTTCAACATTGTTTGTTGCAACGGAACGCAATCCGCATTCCATTCTCCTTAGTTTAAAATTCGCGCTAAATATTTACTACCAATAAATGATGGCGAGGCGTTTTTTCTTTTTTCAATTTAATATAAGTCAAAAGCTACACGCTATAAAACCGAAATCGTTTTTTCGGATATTGATTGCTTTCTTTTACGATTACAAATGAATATTTATTTTATTACATGTTTCGTAATTTACTGTCGTTTGAAGGTATGAGATACTTTGACATACTACGGGCGTAAAATTGGAACAGTTTAGTTGCAAAATCTTTTACGGTCGTAAATAAAGAATACGCTTGAGTGGCTTCGAATTAATAATGTGTTTGACGACACATTTTTTTAGTTTTTATATTCTTATTGTTGTAATTTTAAATTCTTAAGGTGACTACAACATTACCACGTAACAAATAATGTTATACAATTGAGCGTAGCTGATCTAATTGTCTCTGTGTTCGTCCACTCTATGTTAGTTAATAATTATTAATTAATATAATACTTGGGATTTCCTTAAGCCTAAACTTAAAGTAATTTCTTGTTATTTCACTCGCCCGACGTGTCCACTTCAAACATGACACACATTTCAATAAACAGTTTCAATTTAATACTTTCATATTCAGAGATGCAAATGTTAGTGTAAAATAACAGTAATAATAAAGTTATTACACAAACGAATTGCGCAAACACATATACGCATGACGATATGGGTCAGTAATGAAGTATAAAATGAAACCTATACTTTGAGTATCGATGCAAAACCTAAATAAGTTTGAGACACTTCAGCATTTAGAAAGGCATCTCAAAAGGTGAAAGTCATGTGCTATCTTGCTTTGCAAAAACTCGCATCTCTGTGCGGCCTTGTCAAGGTGAGTGCAAGGGGGACATAACGGTGCGCCTGCGCAGCGCACCGGCTACCGCGTACCACGACGGTAAACAGCTGACAATACCGCTGTAAACAACGTCCATCGAACGCCCAAACCGATACAACGTTTAAACTTCCTAAACAAAAGCGTCTATATGTTTTAAATTTTGCGTTAGTACGACGAAATGTTTTCTACGTGGGAAACAAGACACGTATCGTTCATTTCCTTTCAGAAACCTACAGCTTAATAGCTGGCTAATATGGTAGTGTTTTAGCATTTTGGGCACGTATTTTAGTCTTTTATAGAAGACCAGTTATATCTAACTGTGTCATCTTTTAGGGATAAGGGTATGCTTTCAAATGGATTGTAAACAGACAATTTTTGAATTTGGAACAGTTATAAACAACAGCCAAACAATATGAATATAGTATGAGAGTATTTCACAAGTTCGACTTGCTGTTATACAATAGTAAAAGTAAAATAATGGTTATAGTATTATAATATTAAATAATATAATGTATCATTAAAATAAAGACCGTTAGTGTGGCTATCACCTGCGATATTTGTAATTGATAATATAAAGAGTCGTGTTGTAAAAATAGTTCTAGAACCGGTTGAACGTCTAGCTCACAAAATTACTTAAAAATACTTTTAGTGACATTCAGTAACAATTGACTGGAAACGTTACACATGAATGCTTTCTGGAACTCAAATACGCGTTTGGAAAACTTAAACGCTTTAGGAGACTTCGGATAAAGCTTTTTAACATGCATACTCCGTTCCCGGACCCTTTCTAACATGTAATACGAAAAACTTTAAGGGTCCTTCCCCAAGTAAAAGGGCGACTTACTATTTGACTGATCTCGGTGATAGGGATCGGCGAAATTGTTTTGTCAGAACCCTGCGGCAGAGACGATGCACTGGGGGTGGGCGAGACCCCCGGGGATCCCGGCTGGACATTGACCACGCTCTCCTTCGACGTACGGTTCGGAGACAGCCTAGCTGGGAAGCTGAGCGTCTTCGTCCACTGGGACAAGCTGCGCACCATCTTGGCTGTCCATAAGCACTACACGTTCACTGAACTCAAAACAAGCGCGAGCGACACATACACTCCCCACGGCGGTTAGCGGACGAATGCGATCAACGATGCCATCAAAACTTACGGGCTGTGCAAGTTACGACGTGTATGGCGTTAGCTTGTGTGCGTAGGGTGTGCACGCGTGTGCGTATTGCACGGACTGGTATTGGATTGGGAGCTCGTTGCGGGTCCGATCTTTTGTTTATCGATGGGGCGGCCACCTTACCACTTCTAAATTGAGAGTCTTTGTATAAATTTTTGCACAAGATTTAATTATAAATTAGCAAAGTAGACTCACAGAAAATAATTATTTTATTTTTAAACTCAATGTGATTTGTTATTAATGATCTCTCCTCTCTATTTTTACAAATAGTTAATCATGTTTTAAGTGATGTAGATTGTGATCTTTACGTCTGTATAAATTTAACATGTAATACTAAAAAAATTCAATAGTCACACATGAATGTACCTATAATTATACCACCCTCGCAATCCTATATAAAAATGATTCAGGAATTAGCAACGGTAAGCGAAGGCCGAAAATAACTGCACATGGCATTCCTAGGGTCGAACCCCTTTCAAACTACGAATTGTCAAATGCATCAAATGTTACTCTTTAATTTTTATAATTAATCAATGGATGTTACAGGGTAAATGATGTAGGCTTATTAGTATAGCATAATATGTTTTAAAACTGGTTTTTAGAACAAAGATCCAAAAGTCCGACATGTTTGGACAGGTCTATTAATTTAAAATAACGAATTAAATTTTTTGAATGGTTCAACCGTTTTCTGATGAACTGTGACATATCGTTTCTTGATCGAGTTAAATAAAAAAATTAAAATTGCAATGAGTTTTTCGCTTTACATTTTTTTTTTGTTGAATAATGTATTCGAAAATGACATGATATTTTGTTATAGTAAATCTATTTATTGCACTCAAATGATCATACAAAAAAACTTTACAAAGGCGGTCTTATCCAAATAAGGTACTCGTTTATCTATAATCCTAAAAGCACTATGGTTGATATAAGTCGTTAAAATCTGTGGAAACATGTCTGAACAAGTGATTGAAAAAAAAACTAAATTAGTAATTAATTATATTTTATATGAGATACATATGTATAGACACTAAAGATTCGTCATAATTAGTTTAATTTGTTGTGTACTTCATATCACTCCGTCCGAACTTCACATGGGAAAAAAGAGGGGTATAACCCTTGACATTATTATTAATGAGATAGAAATTCACAAATACTGTGATATATTAGTATCTATCCATTGAAGCCCTCACATTTCACGCATATATTCAAATAAATTACTTGCACAATCTCATAAAATACGGCAAAATGTAAAGTCAATATTTTTCACAATAAACGTATAAGATTAACGTGTTATTCATTTTAACAAGGGTTAATAACTGTATCAAATAAATCGTAAACTTGACGTTTATTTTTTATACTTAAAATGATAACATACGCATAAATAAGAGATCAGATATATTTTTACCAACCTTTCTTTCATTTTTAAGGCCTTTGATTCTTATACTTTAGGTACTAGTCTTAAATCATGTAAGTACTCTTAATGCATTTTTAATTGATTTCCAAGATTAGTAACGGTGACTTACTATCAGGAGGCCCATTTGCTCAGGCGCTAAGACGATCAAACAATTATTTTTATGATCTAGTAAGCTAGATCATAAATATAATTGTATATATTTATTATGGCTCATTTGTATATTATATTATATCTAAATCTAAATTAAAGACCACATCGTAGTAAGACAAAGACGTGTGTTGTTTTTTTGATTATGGCCATTTGAAACTCAAAAACAATTTAACGTACCTAACCCTACTTAACTAATATTTAAAGATAACTTCTTGTTGTGTAATTAGGTATATAGATTTTCAAATATAAATATAAGGACATTTGATACATTCTATAATATATTTAAACAGACAAAAAAAAGTTTTAAAATGATCACAGGCCTGGTGTTCGGAGTAAGCTGAGAGTTCCCTTTATTCGCCACACATGGGGACCTACGCGAGGCGTAAACTCGAAACAATGGTGCGCAGGATTCGTTGCGTGTTTACTTCCGACGCGCCACGTGCGGTACGCGCAGCTGCCTCGCGCGCCGCCCGCAGCGCACGCCGTAAGTACTCTAGACTTGACGCAAATATAAGTATGGCTCTTCTATTCGTCTGATTTAAGATCTTGATTGATAACCAGACCCACAGATAAATTTTATCACAAATCTTATACATAATAACATTGGAGTGTCTGTTTGTAACAGTAAAACAACCCTTTTTTACTCAACGCATATGTATGTATACACGGTACATAAACCAAATTAACATTTTTTACAATTTTGTCTGTGTATCTGTTTGTTCCGGTTAATCTATGGAACGGTTAGACCGATTTTGACGGGACTTTTACTGGCAGATAACTGATATAATAAGGAGTAGCTTAAGCATAATAATATATTTTTTTGTTATATCAAACGCGTACAAGGTCGCGGGCACAGCTAGTATGCAATAAAAAATGTATTTATAATATAAATTATAAACCCTAATTAATGTTCAAGTAGCGTTATAATTACATAGAAAATTAACATAAACTATTTCTAGAAATTAGTACACTGTACATCGGCGGCAAATACAATAAACACATTAACAAAACAACACTCCGAGCTACCCAAAGACATAAAAACCGAACTATCCTAACATCCTTCCCAATCGATATAAAAAAGGGCCATTAATGCCCCACGCTCAAGGGGCACACTTCCCAAGACAACCCTTGTCTTTGTGATGAAAGTGCCACTATTGTTTGGGACCCATTTCATTACGCTTTAGAGAAAAACTCTATACATCTCATTAAAATATAAGGGTAGTTTTTGATTGACAACCCCTCAGCTCTATTTAGGGTTGAAATAATGAAATAAATTCATACGTATTCATTATTTTAAGTATGAGAATCAACTTCAATTATGTAGTACATGGAAATGTCTATTAAGTAGTTACTTTATTTATTATACATTTTAACACCTGTTTTTGACAGCTGGTTTATTGAACTTTAAAGTATTATGAATCTATATATTATATTAACTGCAAATGAGGTATGACACTTATATTATTGTGTATGTAATAGTATGTTTGTAATGTCTTACAGTCTAATAAAACTATTTATAATTATATTAGTAATCTGTAGTTATAAGTACTTCATAATTATAGTTTGAAAATTGTTTTTGTTCATAATACATACAACTAATAGGCACTTACATTATATTGTATATTTTACCATGGAGCAAAGATCATATAGATTTTATTTTCACAAAAAAAGCATACTTGTAATTAAGACTTTACTTATCACCAAATAATTTATTTAAAACGATACTTTTGAAGTAAAACTTTAAGATCGTGTAAATGTCACTTTGATGGATATGTGATGTCCCTTGACAATACTGTGACGACACGTTCTTGTAAATTACGGAAAGTTTTTGTATCACTGGGCTAAGGCCTCCTCTCTGTTTGAGGAGAATTTTTTTAACATATTCCACCACGCTGTGGTGTGTGGACCATATTCTACCACGTGTGTATTCCACCAATGCGGATTGGTGGAATTCACACGTGGTAGAATTTCTATGAAATTAGACACATGCAGGTTTCCTCACGATGTTTTCCTTTACCGCCGAGCAGGAGATGAATTATAAAGACATATGAAGCACATGAATATGCAGTGGTACTTGTCTGGGTTTGAACCTGCAATCATCAGTTAAGATTCGCGCGTTCTTGGCTCTCATTAACATACAATTATAGATAAAAAGAATATTATAAAATAAGTTAAATAATTTGTAACACAGATAAAACTATAACAAATATATATATTCTTGGCTCTCATCAGCATACAATTATAGATAGTAAAGAATATTATAAATTAAGTTAAATAATTTGTAACACACATAAAACTATAAAAAATATATTAAAAGCATATTCTATTAGCCTTTGCCTCAGATACTTTATTCGAAATGATACACATAAAAAGCGTTGCTCACAAATAGACCTTGAAACGTTACAACGCAAAAAGGTTCACTGCAAAAAGTAAAAAAAAAACGCAACGCATTGTCACCCTCACCTCTCACAGCGAGGTTGTTATTACTCAAAACGCAGTAAGCTCGTATGGTATTAGTCTGCCGTCAATCTTTACCACTATTTAGGGATACGATAAATTATTTCCTTGCACGACATAACTCCTGTTACGTTAAAATTTTACTGCATGTAAAATTTTTATTATGAATTAGTGTATTATTGGTAACTCCATTTATATTAATAAACTGAGCTTTTTCTTTAACAAAAAAAAAATTACTAATATTATAATTGCGAAAGTTTGTGAGAATGTATGTTTATTTGTTACTCTTTCACAAAAAAACTACTGAACGGATTTGGATGATATTTTACAGTAATATAGGTCATACATCATATTAAAACATAGGCTACAATTTATAACGATTTTATGTAATTTGGTCATTATATAACTAATTGACTAATTAATATAAATAAAACCATTGTTACAGTTCGTATTAACCGCACTGCATATTCTTTATTATGTATGATGTAGGTATACAGGTTGTAATTAACATTACTTTTATTTAATAAATTATTTGTATTTGTTTTATTAGTAGTAATACATGTGTATTGCTGAAAGCGCTCTAGCAGTGCTTCATAATTATTACTAAGAATAGAAATAACTCGTTAAGGTAAATAATTAATATAAGCTCAAAAACAATTAGTTAATTAAGGGCTTTGTTACTAATAATTGCCAAATTTGTTGTACTGTTTATCTTAATCGTTTAACAAATAATAATGAAAGCTTTTTACTCAAATATAGTACGTATTGAAATAGTGTTAGGAACTAAAATTGTTTGCTCAACTACTTAATTGATAATGTATTTGTACATAAATAACATTTATCTTTCGTTATCAACTTTTCCCACAGTTTTGGAATCGATTTATGTATATAAAAAAATGTTTGTTAATAGTTTCCGAAACATAGAAATTATCCTCATCCTAATTGAAGCTATTATGAGTTTCTCAATATTACAACCGAATTTAATTCGTATTCTTTTCAAAATAAACTCTATAACTGCATACAGTTTTTCAAACTGACGTTGCCCACTGTGTGAAAAGACACGTGCGATTGTATTATAATAGTCGTTTTTACGATCGTAAAAGTATATTGTTTAGATTAAATGTTATCGAATATTTGCGTGATCAGGAAATGTGTGTAACTTTGAAAGCATTTCAATGTTATTTAATTAATTGCGAATTTTTTAATCGTTAACAGCTGACATCGTGTAAATTATCTATACATAAAATGAAATTGGAGTGTCTGTTTGTAATATTAAAATAGCCCCTTTTACTCAATGCATATGTATGTATTCACGGTGCATATACCAAAATAACATTTATAGCAATTTTTGTCTGTTTGTTTGTTCCGGCTAAAACAGAAGCCGTCTGGAACGGCTGGACCGATTTTGACGGGACTTTCATTGGCAGATAACTGATATAATGGAGTAACTTTTATGGCTACATTATTTATTTTTTGTTAAATTCAAATGAAGTAATAATAGTAATTAATAATTACATGCTGTATAATACATTGAACGAATATGATTTTTTCAAGAATTACTAAAATTGTCGAAACAAATTTAAATTTAACAAATGTGTATCTTAAATATAACGTAGTAATGAATACTATATTGCAGCAGCGTGATATGAGCCAAATCTCTTCAAAAGTTGAAGACTAAGTCCAGCAGTGGGAAATTGTTGTTTTTATACTTTATCCTACATGTATGGAAATAAATAAGACTTCTTCTTATAAAAAGAGACTGATTTAAATACTGTACATTTTTTTTATTTGCAACTTTATATATTTAATATAATAATATAAGATCGTACTAAAATCTAAATCCTTAACATCATAATTTCAAAACAAATTATATTAAAATAAGGTCACCGAGTTTGCCGACTAAGTTTAAAATTAGGACGTTTACACAATATAACCATATGCGAGCCCCATGCCCTACAAACAATGGCAAAATAACACCATATGTGTCACGAATGAAAAAATCAGAAATAGCAAAGTGACCCGCCCACATGGCGTACGGAAGAAACATAAATTATTCTTAAGACCCCTAAAGTACACGTGAACAAATAATTCAAGGCTTTTTAGGGTTTGGTTTATATAATAGAATGTATTATGGGATTTTCCTTAAATATATTATCGGAAGATGTTACTATTGTTTGATTTTTATGTATAATCTTGGTCAACCAGAGTATTATCGTGACAGAATAAATAACAGTAACTACGATGATTATTAATTACTCATAATTTTTTATTTTTTTGTGTTACATGTGTGAAGAAGTTATATTAATTTTTTATTAATCTATGTAATTGTCTAACTTATTTATTTAGGCTGTGGTCATCTTTTTGTACCTATTTGAATCAGGGATTTTAATTTTTCGAATATTTTTATTGTTTTCTCATTTTAAAAAGTGCATTATAATATTCCTTGTGGTCAACCCACATAAAACAGTACGCGAGACATAAAGACATTTGTTTTTCTCTAATATTTTAGTAAAAAATTAGAGAGTCATCGCAGTCATGATATTACCTAACCATGAAGTATATTATACTAATGTATTGTATATATGCAAAATATATTGTAAAACTTCTGATTAGTCCATAAATAAGATTAACTTTCTTTGTATCGTGCAAAGCTATGTAGATCTTCTTTTGTTTAATTTGGTATATTTTCCCTTCAATGTAAATTCTAAAGATATTATCAAAACATTTGGATGAACAATGACATAATAGAAATGTCGTGTGCACGACTAGTACTAGGAATTGTTTATTAACGAATAAGTGACCTGGTTGGCGCCATTTTATTTTTGATTGTCCGAATATAATGGCATACGTGATCACGGCCCATCTTCTAATACGTGACTAATTTTAAAAATCGAAATTAAAATATACGATCGAGTAGGTTATAACAAATAGTTTTTAATGGTCTTTTCAGAAGTTCGATACAAATGAATCTGAGACAATTTCGTATTGTAAATTGTATTGAGAATACGGCACAACCGAAAAAACATAAAGCAGTATGATATTATTGCATGACTTATCATAACATAGTACAAAACAAAGTCGCTTGCCGCTGTATGTCCCTATGTATGTTTAGATCTTAAAAATTACGCAACGGATTATGATGGGGTTTGTTTCAATAGATAGATTGAATCAAGAGAGTTTATATGTAAAATACCTGCACTTAATATTAAATGAACAAAGATAATTTTATTTTCTAAAGTTATGTTGTAAGACGGAGCGTTTGGTAGTGTCTAATGACTGAAAAACTATGAACTTTGTAAGACGCTCGGTTGTTGATACTACTATTTAACTACTTACTACCAATAAACAATCAAACATAATCTCCATATCGCTTATATAAATCTCTTTTAACAACTCCCCCAACAATGAGGTTGATCTCCAGTAATTAATGTGAATATCTAAACTTATTTACGCTAATAGTTTGTTTTAACGTCTAAAGACGCGTTCACAACAACCGAATCTCACGCAGCGATTAATAACATAACTGCCACTCCCGAAACGCATTATCGACCGTTATGACAATTTGTTATGTCACCCTTACGTCCAATCATAGACGATTCTATATTTGAAACGCCAAAAACGTTCCGTCATGAACGTTCCTAATTTGAAAATTTTGAAACAAAGAAAGGGCAGAGAACTTTTAAATCATGGTATAGGTGACATTGATGATGCGTGGAAAAAAGAATATAAAGGCAGTGACACATTTATTAGTACTGTCACTTACCTCTGACAGCTCGTAAGTTTAAAACTTTAATTCGTGATAAGCCTAATGTGTGTTAAGATGTGGATGGATGAGCTACTGGATTTTAGCTTTCACGTTTCGAAATGACCTTTAAATGGGGCGTTATAAACAAAGCAGACGAATATTAGTGTTTTTTGATTCTTGGCTTATCGTAAGGATGTTTTAGAACGTAATTATATTGAGAAATCGTTTGGAATGAAATATAATTTCAATTTATTTTCTCATTTATTTAGGTAAATTATGATATAACATTTTTGTGGTTATTTTTTTATTAAATTATTTATTGCCCCGGCCTCGCACGAGTAAAACACTGATACTAAATACTACAAGGACGTACGTGTATTAAGTCATCACATTAGCGACTTCTAAAATTATCAGTGTTTTTATATATGAAAACCTTGCTTTCAAATCAATCTATCTTTTTAAAAAACACATCACAGATACACATACATGGGGATAGACAGCAGTTAGCGACAATGTTATATACTATGTTATAATAATGAAGAGAATAATGATTTAGAAATAGTAGAAGAATATACTTTTCTGTTTAAAGAAAACATTCATAACGTCAATACGTTACTAAAATTACTTTTAATCTGATGCAACATTAAACACGAAAATTAAATGACCTTTCCGATCCCGAAACAAATCAACTCGTAACACGAAATGACAGATGGCGTTCCTTATTTTTTATTTTATTACAATTCCTCATCTAACTACACCAATTACGTACGCTGACAATATGGTTAGAAACATTTAGGGGCATTAGTCAACTAATTCATTTGACAGGCGCGTCGTAATCATAATCGACTTAATAACACCACTATGACGCCAACCAGAGTGGTTCTGTATGAAAAGAAATCTAATTTTGCAATATTTACTGCGGTTGATAATATTGCTAGTGTGAAATTAACCTTATAAAAAAGTTTTCCCGCACTTCTGAATTTAATTAAAATTATTTGAATTCTTCATTTGATTTCAAGTAATTTAATTAATTATCAATCGAAATTAAATTCCGAGTTTAACGTGTCTCCATTTACATAAAATATATATTCAAATAGGTAATAATAAGTTAGTAAAGTAACAGCCTGTAAATTTCCCACTGCTGAAATAAGGCCTCCTCTTCCATTAAGTCTCCTTAATATTCCTTAAAGGGTTTGGAACATATTCCACCACGCTGTTCCAATGCGGGTTGGTGGAATGCACATGTGGCAGAATTTCGATTAAATTAGATTAGTTTTCCTTCACCGCTGAGCATGAGATGAATTATAAACACAAATGAAGCACATATGTATATATAGTGGTGCTTGCCTGGGTTTGAACCCGCAATCATCGGTTAAGATGCACGCGTTCTAACGACTGGGCCATCTCAGCATAACAAATTAATAAATATTGAAGTATGAAAAAAACTATAGAAGAGTTTTAAATTATATAATTTATATTATTTCAACAATGCATAGCGGACATCCGGTAACCGTTTTAGTGTTGTTATCAATTTATCAACGCCCGTATACATCAATTAAGACATTCCAGCTGAAATCCCACAAATACTTCAACACGCATAAGGCGCGTTATAACCTATCTAATATATATTCATTAATAACTACGAAAGGTTTTAGAGAAGCGTGTTTTCAAAATAAATTAAGAGGCGACCCGCCTTTTAATTAAATATATTAGAAACTTGCTGTGCCCGCGACATAGTACGCGTTTAAATTTAACAAAAAAAAAATTATTGTAGCCTAAGTTAATTATTATATCAGTTATCAACCAGTGAAATTCCCGTCAAAATCGGTCCAGCATTTCCAGAGATTAGCCGGAACAAACAGACATACACACAAAAATTGTAAAAAATGTTATTTTGGTATATGTACCGTGTGTATATACATATGCATTGAATGAAAAAGGGTTATTTTAACACTACAATTAGACACTTCAATTTTGTGATAAAAAATTGGAAATCCAGTGTTGCCAGATTTCCAAGCGCTGGTAGTCACTTTCTTTCAAATAAGCCTTCATAGCGTTTGTCTAAACGTCATAAAAATACAGACAAACAACCTAGTCTGAATATTGAGTCTATATAGGGCTGGTTAAGTACAGGCGTTATTTCAATTCAATAAAAGTTTGTATATTATCGACAAAGTCTACGACATGCTATAAGTACAATGGACTCCGTCAGCTGCGATGTGAATGGGACAGATGCGAATGCTTTCGAACAAAACATTCAATTTAATGGTTCGGCCCGTACTGTCAATCTTTCGGTTTTAACGTTCATATCTGAAATGTGTAAAATTTTATTTCATTACATACTTATTCAACTTCACCTGTTCCTATAGCTGATGTTTATATGTGTAGGTCAAATCTTACTAATTATAAACCAGTTTCTATTGAGCTAATTAATATACATATAAGCACATGTACGGTGCTATTGATAAATAAGCTTTTAAGCTAGCGTTCATCTTTATTTTCATGTTTTTGATAACAAAATATATGTGCCAAATTTGACACGTTTATGTCAAATAGTTTTTGAGTCAAAAGAGGCACCAAATGGTTCGTGTCATATTACACACGGTGCTACTCGCCAGTTCTGTTACCTGAACTTGGTTGACACGCTACCGCGTATCTAGATAAAATTTCCAAGGGTTTAATATTTGTATATCAACAATATACCGCTTTATTAAAATTGTGAACTAAAAGAAAACTATACAGAAATTAAAAAAAGTCCCGGACAGATCTCATCACCAGTGCTGTCAAGACGATCAGTCAAAAGATTTTGCACCATCAAAGATTTCAGAAGAAAGTTAATTTGCAAACGGTATAAAGTAATCATTAAAGAATAATACGCTTCAATCTATTAAATTAATTCAGTATATCATCGTATATAGAGCATTGCAGTCTACAATTTACAAATAGCAAGGAAAGGTTCAAATTTCACATCGTTTTAACATTGATGCAATATGAAGACAATAGCAGTCCCATGGCGATTATAAGATACATTACTGCTATTCTTAAATAAACAGTTACGTAACCTTTCATAAACAACATTCACCATATTCCTTTCCCACTAATTATTACTTCCACATAGTTCTCTGATCAACACGATATCTTAATAAAACTTATGTAAGTGAATTTGAAATAGTTTTTAAATCTTCTTCATTTCTTTATTTGCGTTTTTTAATGTGAAATTAATGAGAATGAAAAATGTTGTCTATATTTTTTAAAGCAGTTAGCAGTTATTTTATATTACTGGAATTATTATGAATTCATGACGATTGTTATTGTAATCACACATTAGATAATTGAATAAATAATCGTTCTAGACTATACTTTCAGCAGCAACAGTGGTTTTAGACTAGACTATAAGTAGCCTATCAAAAACTGGATAAGAGATGATTTCTAGATAAGAAACACTGCCTGGAAATTTAAGCCAACTCGTGCTCTGACTTCCTAAGGATGTATGAGATTTCTCCTTAGTACAGAACGTGATCATTAGAGAGAAACGAACTCCATCATCTATTTGGCGAGTAAAATAATATAATAGTAGTAATAGTCAATAATAATAATACCAATAGTCAGGGGCCATCTGATAATCAGTGTCAGTATTGTCTTGTGTATAATCGATGTAATGTATGTGTATGTGTAGCAAAATAAATGGTTGGAATGGTTTTAAAAAAAGAACAGATAAAAAACGTTGCCCAACATTAAACTGTCAAATGCGTGACGCACTATGTGACAATTAACATTTATTAATAAAATCGATTCGATGCCGCATACGTCAACTAAGACAGAATTAAGTGTGGGATCTTATCGCTACTTAGTCCGTAGCCCAATTAGAGGTTATTTATTTAAGGCAGGGTGGTCCGACAAAACGACGGTGCGCTATTTGTTGTCGGCGATCGGTTCGGTCGACCCCCGTCAATTGGATGATGTCAGTTACCATGTTCTGTCGCAGAGTCTAATTTTGGTGATCGCGTTAATGTATCACGGCATTTGATATTTCATTTTGATGACCCATAACTATAGTTTGAAATATAAAAATACCTTACTCATTTATAAAACGTATTTAGTAAATAGCACAACAAATTTTTTAATTAAGTAATCGAAATTACTGAAACGTATTTACCATTATCATCATTACATAGTATAAAACAAAGTCGCTCACCGCTGTCTGTCCCTATGTATGCTTGGATCTTTCAAATTACGCTACGGACTTTGATGCAGATTTTCTTAATAGATAATGTGATTGGAGAGGAAGGTTGTTGAATATAAAACGTTGACAATATAATAAAAAAAAACTGATAATTTAGATTTTCTCTAGTATATTCAGTATCAGCATAATACCCGTGCAAAGCCGAATCAAATTCTCATAGAAATATTAAACACTAAATAAATTTAAACTGGTATCGAATATGATAACGTTAACAGACGCCCTGACATTTTTATACGTAGTTCATCTCACCGCATTCCAGCTCCGACCGTTACCGAGATCTTTCTATTGTCAAACACTTTACTTGTCTTTTTTCAATACAAACGGACTGATAAAGACGCACTCATATCAATAGAAACGTGGAGATTAATCTCATATGTCATCTATGCTTAAGTTCGTCAGAATCTCATACAAAAGGGATTTGATGCTCCCATTAAAAGGAAATGAAATGATTTCATTATAAAGTATATTCTTTATGAATACAATATTGAAATTAGTAAATTAATCTCTGTTCGAAATTTAAAATATATGACGGCATGTAATATAGGAGAATATTTATTGAGTTTAAAAAAAAAACTGTAAGCCAAGACACCGTTGCTATCGTGAGTCTTATATTATGTTAAGTACCTACAGCCAATTTACTATGCTAAATATTTTATGCACGTGCAGAGTTCAAGTAGAGTTATGATATAATTCAGCTATTGATTTATTTGTGAAAAATAGTAAGTACATCTCAGTACTTCATTGCTAATTATTCTTGGTGAAATCTATACTTCGAACCGGTAGCCTACATGTTCAAAAAAGAATAGTTTCCACTGTCGCCCATCTTATTAGGTTACACAGTTAATCTAAGGTGATAGAGCAAAGCTAATTAAACGCTGCTTCAATACGTATTGAATTGCAAAATTGTATGTATCCTAACGACATTTTACTTTACAGCTGAGCTCGACATAAACTATAAAAACAAAATAAGGCTTTTTGATGCCGCAACCGTTGATTAAGCACGTTCAATCAATAGGATTTCACCATTCATAAAATGTTTAAAAAAGTACGCCTCGAAATTGTTGTCAAATTACACGTGGCCGAGGTATTAGAAAACTATAACACATTGGTTGCTCACCATGATTTTAATAATGCACCCAATCTTCTCCCAGAGAACTTTCACATAAGAATGTATTTGAAAAGGTTAAAAACGACGACTACCGAGAATAATTACTACTACTATACTACCTACATAATAAAGCATAGACTATCGACTCGCCCCGGCTTCGCACGGTTGCAATGCTGATACTAACTATACTGCACCATATCTTCCGTCATTCTCTACTATATTGTACAAGTAAATACCTTCCTCTTGAATCAATCTATATTATATTCTAATTTCCAAGTAATCTTAGAACACCTGTAAAAAAGTAGGCAATTAACTTTTTACTTATTATGACTTTTGATTTACTGTGTGTTTTTGTTGTACTACTTGTTGGTGTTGTCAAATAAATAAATAAATTTAAAAAACCTTCAAAATCCGCTGCGTAATTTTAAAGATCTAAGCATACATAAGGACAGACAGTAAGCGACTTTGTTTTATACTATGTTAAGACCCATTGCTCGTGCTAATTGTATTTGACATATAAGAATTCACATAGATTTCAAACAAACCGTCCGTTACTCTGTCAACTTTCGTTTTATGATCTCATCATACGAAGGTCATGATAGCCGGTAACCGGTTAAAAAACGTCCGTTAATTCGGAAACTGCCATTACGATCAGCTGGTCGACACTCCCATGGAACTTGTTTTTTTTTTTACTTACAGTATCAAATAGATTAGAAGGCATAGATTTTAAGACGAAATAAAAATATTGTATAAGGATTTGCGATATTCCTTTAAATTGAACTCCATGAAATTTTATTTATTGAAAATTCTATGTAAATATATAAAAAAATTGTTGTTTAGTTAAAAGATATAGCAATTCTTTTTTATTTTGACAAAATACTATACTATACTTATCGATTGAGTGCAACAAAATCATCTCTTATTTAATTTCTTTTTATTTATTTGAATTCACACTATCCACATATCTAAAGAAAAATTCTATTTTTTTTTTCTAAAACATAACATAGCTGATTGCTTCCACTGGTTAAAAGTTAGGGACATTTATCGTCAATATTAAATCGAGTTTGCCATTCAACGATCATAAATTCATAAGATGCCACTTGTCACATTTTTGTATATTCTAATTTTAGTCTGCAAAGTATTTTTTTTTATAAATCCTAGAATTCAATGCAAACTATTATATTGGAGGGCACTTTAATCACAACATATAACATTTTTAATTGCGTTTCATGCGTGTAGTCGGTACATTATCCGAAAGAATTTATGCAGTAATTAATTTAACGCATTCAAACTTGACCTTAATAAATTTAACTGTTCTTATATAATACAATACATGTAAATGTCATTGTAATCACAAAATCGTGTGCATTATTTTTAATTACTAAATAATTGATTACTTTGATCTTATACATACAATGTTGTTCGTTATTATAATTAATTTCAAGGTCTTATGTGAAGTATAATTAATGAGGGAACTCCATGACTTATCCGATGATGATATCCGATGGTATATGCCTTATCGTCAACCTTAGGTCAGCTGTGTAATATGTAAAACCTGTTACTTATTACTTAAATTAACGAAAATGATACTGCAAGCCATTCAACAATAATTAATAATAAAAAAATCTAATTTTAAATTCGCTAGTAACTAATCTCTAAAACTTACTTGTATCTTTTGATAGGCTATTTACTATTAAAGGTTGTACAGGTAGTAAGTAGATGGGCCACATAATGTTGGTATATGATAACGAAATCTATACCTATACTTCTGTACTAATATTATAAACGTTAAAGTAAATCTGTATATCTATTTATCTGTCGCTTTTTCACTACCAAACCAATGAAATGAATTTGATGAAATTTGGTATGAAGTAAATTTGAACTCCAATGAAAAACATATGCTAAACATTTTTGCCTAACATGATAACCAAACCCCTAAAACGCGAACGAAGCCAGCTAAAACTAGTGGACTATGAAAGCTTACGTAATTAAATTACCATTATTTTATTTTTTTTATTTTTTATGGTAAAGGTTGGCGGACGAGCATATGGGCCACCTGATGGTAAGTGGTCACCATCACCCATAGACAATAACGCTGTAAGAAATATTAACTATTCCCTACATCGTCAATGTGCCACCAACCTTGGGAACTAAGATGTTATGTGCCTGTAGTTACACTGGCTCACTCACCCTTCAAACCGGAACACAACAATACTGAGTACTGTTGTTTAGCGGTAGAATAACTGATGAGTGGGAGATACCCACCCAGACGCTTGCACAAACCCCTACAGTACCTTTACCAAACCATTTAAATCATTAATTTTTGCTACACATACGAATACATTACAACGATTGTATACAAGAAAATAATGAAATTCAAGGTATACAGTGTAGGTAACAAGGGGTTCATCTCAGTATATGCTGTGATATTACAAAGAAAATATTAAAATATATAGCGATGTCAGTAATTAATGTTATTTAACGTTATTCCGACTTGTTTGCACACCCAATGGACGCATTCCTCCTGCGCGATCGAATAATGAGTCACAAAGACGCCGCTTCAAAAAGTTTACTCATAATAATGGATGCTTTCTACCGAGAACTTACAATATTGTAACCTTTGTATAGTTCGGTTTTATATGTAACTAGCTACTCCCCGCGGACTCGCCTGTGATAATGGATGATATATAGCCTCTATTACACTTGGTGGGTTTTATTACTTGGTTCTAACCACCCACTCATCACAAATTCTGGTGAGCCGGTGTCACGAAATAAGAGTCACCTTAGTACTCTTTTAACTTTTAACAAACGAGTAATAATGTCTATATATACAAGTATATCGAGATGTAAGTTCTACCAAGACGAAATCACATAGGTAGGCTCACATAGGTAGGCTTTTTTTCTCAAATGATTGATATACCTTTTATTACCTTTATGATTATCAAGGAACACAAACTTCACACTTTAATAATCTACACTCATACGGACGAGACGTAAACTTTTGTTATATCTATAGATAAAGACACATCGTATGTTTTATGGACCATCATAAAATTTTAGATTGTTAAATAGAGAGGTTTTATTTGTCATCTAATTTTAAATATGCTTCATTGTAAATGCATTGTAAATAATCAAACGTGAAATTTTATTAGTCATTTTTGAGAAATATCTTTTGGAATGTGAAGAGGGCTGATTGATATATTATATGTGCTCAGGTAATATTTAAACTGTATCATTATTGTACCAACGACTCAGAAGAATGAGAATGAGAGAGAGAGAGAGTGCTAGATTTAACTATGCGTGTAATAAAATTGTAATGATTGATTTTTATAGACATTGTTATTAAAAAATATTATAGGGTTATGACTTTTGGCGGAAGAGTTAGGTAAGTTAGTACAATATGGAGGTTATAAGGCTGCAAATGTCGAAGTTCTAGTTTAGTATCGAAAACTTTAAGTCGGTCTAATGAAATAAACTTAGTTTTCTTTCAGATAAATCGAATGATATTGTGTACAACAAACATCTACAGATTTTTTCGAGCTTATTATGGAATAAATGTATTTGTATGAATAAATGTATTTTTTACTTTTTTTTAAAGAGAATACTTGATTATCATCTTAGAATTTTCTTGAAGTTTAGAGAGTGGATTAGCAGCTAGAACGCATGATATTTATGGCTCCAAACCAAGGGTCGCATTAATCTTGGGTTCGACGGTGAATAAAACCATCGTGAGGAAACCTGGAACCCAAACCTCGTCAAATATAGAGGAGATCTTAGGCAAACATTGGAAAATATAGAAGCTGTAATCGAATATAGATACATCACTAAAATCTTTAATGACTGTTTTAAAAAAGGGCGGTTACCGTGTCAAACATGAAGGGGCTGTTTTCCTAAAACCCTGTCAAGATTTACGATCATTCAAAATAAATTGCGTTTGTCGTCGCCGCCAATTCTATCATAACTTGTGCTGTCGTCATACGATTGATACTTTATCTCTTTTCGGCTAAATTTCCAAAAAAAAAAACATATTTGAGTTAAGCTAATTTAATTCTTATTGCACATAAAATAGGAACCAGCGTTATTTTCTTGTCTTTCAACGCCGGTGGTGCAACAATTAACCTGTAAATCGTAGCTTGACACCTCGTTTGTCACAGATTGATTATGCATGGGAAATTAAATCTTAATAAATTACTATAGAGTTTAAAGTCACTTGCATTACAGATGGTTTAATGTTGAGAAGCTTTCAAACAATTTTCATTCATATTTCATATATTTTAAGGTTGGTTTTCGTTTGGGTAAGTTATGTTTGTTGTATATCAAGCCGCCTCTATCAGCATGGAGTCCTTTGACATAAAGAGTAGATGTTTGATTGTTCGTTTGTTTTGTAATGCCGAAACTACTGGAGGTCCGATTCTTCGTAATGAAATTATTAGTGGGTGACCGGTGTTAAATAAAGGAGTTAGACGACATTCAATATTCTAGAAAAAAACAGCAGTTTAAAAAGAAGATAGTTTTTAGTTAGGGTTATCTTGAAATATGAAAACGAAGTTGCTTAGTTAATTATTTATCCTGGAAATATTAAATAAGTTGTAATTTTTTTAATTTGTCGACTAAGTTAGTTTAAATATTGCGCCATTGCTGACTAATTAAAATAAGACATAAAAAAGTATATAGAAAAGTATACAGTTACCACCAATTAGACATATAAAACGTTCCATATTTAAAAATAAAAAACAAATTAAATACTGAGTAATATATTAAAATGCATTAACATTATTATGATCAAATAAAACTTCATTCAAGGTTCAGAAATCATTTGTATTAAGTGTTAAAAAAAAATTATCGCATATAATTTGCTCTCTGTTCAATTTGTTAATTCGAAACTTAGCACTAACTGCAGGTAATTTAAAAGTTTAAAAAGTAATCACCAGTAAGTCAGCAAACAACAACACAATAGGCTTTCTTTGCTCTCCGGTGTTGCTAATCAAGTTACGCGTGACGTAACTCACACATCCCATCTCTATTTAAAGTTCTCCAAACAATAAAATACCTTTTATTTATACCTTTGAGAATATACGCGTTAAGGTAAGGGTGCGTGACTCCTGCTCGCAAACTGTTTTATTTATTAACACCGACATCACACAATTATAGCGCTGTAGCGCTGAAGAAATTGTTGTTTCAAATAGATTTAATACGTAATCCAAACTAATATTATAAATGCGACAGGAACTTTGTCTCACTGCGTATTTTTAAAGTTATTTAAATTTACTAGGGAGTAGACTTATACCTCCTTAGAAGAGTCAGGAGATATTTTGTTTAATTCACCCCGCAAGGAGGTAAAATTAGGGATGAAAGTTTGTGTAAATTTTACACTTGTAAAGCGAATCAGCTAGCTTACAATAAATAATATTGATGATCGTATTTTGAAATAAAATATTTTAATAACAATGTAAATTTTAAACTTACAAATAATTGAAGAGTTGTAATAGTAGTTATTTATTTATTAACTTATGATTGACTAACCAATAAGCAAGCTACAAAACTGTTTAACAATAAACTACGTTTAACATGTTTTAACGGGTCAGCAGCTGGAATTCCTGCGCTGTTATCGCTTCAATAGTCAAGAGTAGTTGAACAGGAGTTGTCAATTGTTGAACAAAGATAGCTTGTGAATGTTTTTACGGTTATTTTGTTCACCTTTCGTTATCCGCACAATAACTCCTTTGTTAAATAAATTTACATTATCTGTGATAAGGGATTGCGTTTGTTGCTCATTGTTTGTTTTAGGGTTTTGGAATTGGTTTTGTGTTTTTTTTGGGTTTGGAAATAGATGGTATAAATTAATTTAGTTCCGTTGTCAACAGCGTTAAATTTTCTGGTACTACCGTTACAAGTGTTGGGTTTTTTTAGTTTAGTGTCTTTGGTAGAAAAGTATAAGTATAATTGTTATATTTTTTATTAATTACAATACAAACTATAATAAAATCTTAGACACACACTAACTAATATTTCTGACTTATGGTATGAATTAATATTTTTAATCACATATATTAATAAAAAAGGTTTGTGGCGAATTGATAGACACAGGACAAATATCTTACCGTATGTATATTTTTTTTTTCGCTGGTAACATCTTATTGTATTGTTCAACCTCAACAGATATAAGTTTTAATTAAAAAAGATATGAAAAAAAATTCTGTAAATATCTATATCCTTTTCTTTCTGTAATTCTAATGACGAATCATTGATACAAAAATAATAGTTTTTTATTGTCTTCATCACAGTTCGATTCATCTGATAACAATGCTTTAGCACCCGCTTCACCCGTAACAGCCTTCAAATATTATATTATATTATTATAACTTTCAATAAGATTCAAATAAACTTTACTAGCAATATGGTTTGGATGAACATACCATTCCATTTCATACTTTCATTCATTCATTCATTCCAGTGCATTAAGACTTTACATTACCGCTTACCAAGAACTCACGCTTACCGATGTCATTGTACTGTACATAAGTCCCCTGGCAACTTAAAATTTCCAATTCATGCTTTTAGAATATAATATACAAACAAAAACCTCATTCATATCAGCTTTTATAAATAAGGTATAGCTAATACAAAAAAGTTATCATAAAATGTCAATCGCGAAATTCAAAAACGATTTAGCACGCATTTAAGTCCCAGCTAATCTCAAACGACCGAAGTGTTTCCGATCCGCAAGGTCGTACGTTCGCCTCGCCAGTACCATTCAACATAACCTAATATTGCAAATATTTTAAAATATCTTCTAACAGATATCACAAGTTTTTTTTTTATGGCTTGTTACGGTAAATTAAAAAGTTTATATATATTTTACATTGACAAAAATAGATTCCAGTTCAATGAACAGATGGACTATATTAATGTATGATAAGATATTTAAGATTATTAAATTAAGAATTACCTAAATGAAATAGGTATTTATTTCATTTCTTTAATCGTATCATAAAGGTTTGTAAACCTTATGAAAAATGGCGCCCGTCGCATCGGTCTCTACGTTGTCTTTAACAAATTAACAGCACACACACATAAACAAGTAGTAGTTTAGGTGTGCAAGACCTGATGAATTGGTGGAATTTACCTCTCAAACAATAAATCAATTTCCTTATGCAAAACAATAAAAAGTAACGATCTCACGAACTAAATAACATAGAATTTAATTGTTTCTCCTTCCGTTTCCGTACAAAACAGATTAGTGGAACTCCTTACAACCGCTTTAAAATCTTCATTTATATGTTAACTTTTCATACATATATACATTGCATTTCAGATTATAAAACAAAAGGCAGAAGGAATGTTTTAGCGAAGCAAGAAAAGATATTTAGTTAAGCTAGTGGTTTTGGCATTTTAACCGATGATTGCGGGTTCAAACCCAGGCTAGCACCGCTGATTCATGTGCTTAATTTGTCTTTATAATTCATCTCGCTCTCAGCGGTGAAAGAAAACGTCGTGAGGAAACCTGCATCTGACAAATTTCATAGAAATTCTGCCACATGTGTATTCCACCAACCCCCATTGGAACAGCTTGGTGGAATATCTTCCAAACCTTCTACTCGAAGGGAGAGGAGGCCTTTAGCCCAGCAGTGGGAATTTATAGGCTGTTGTTGTTGTAGACTATCCTTTAAATTATTCATCATCATCATCATCACGATCTGTATTATTCTACTGCTTGACGTAGGCCTACCCCAATATATATGTTAATTCATAATTATTTACAACTTAGTTGCCACATATTCGAACATGATCAGTCACTTCATTCATGAAACCCACTGATCGATGAAACACTTCAAGTTACCGAGTAACATAACCCGCTAGGCCACGACAAGGTCGCAAGACGGAACACGTCACGACATGTCGAGAACAGATCTTACGTGATATTTTTTTTTGTAATTACAACAAGTGTTGACAGGATGTCCAGGGTAATTTATCAACTGCTATTAAAAACGAGTACCATTAATTTTTATTAGAAAAAAAAATCACAATTTGCTCAAGGCTGTATTATTATATCAATGTATGTATGTTTATCAAAGTAAACTAGTTCTAGTGACAGAACAGAAAATTTCTTATGGCCCGTATTAGTTAAGAAGAGTTAAAATAAACTCAAGTCATTTTGTCAAGACCGCCATTGTAAGTCACCTATTCACGTATTTATTTTCCAAAGGAGCTTTGATACAATTATTTAGACACGAATATAAAACAATTAAAAATCAATGCATTTATTTAACATTGATTTGTAGTATTTAATTAATTATTTGTCTATACTATTTGCTTCGTAATTGTTCCTTTACTAATTGGTTTGTTCGCACTCCTGCCAAATGGACTGTGACACAGATAATATAATATTTAGCAATTGTACAAAATATATCATACCAATTGTTACGAACCAACCTTGCTTTTACAATCACTTCGATCACGGTGGTCCCTTGCTAAATATTATCTAGAATGTCTTTAACGCATACTTTAACAGTAGCTACAGTTAGTTTTTACTAAATCACTAGTTGTATTCAAATAGAATGAAAGTTGTAATTGTATTAATTAATTACGTTTACCTTAACTTACAATTAGAAATAGAAACAACTTAGGAATCAACAAGCAGAAAGCAGCAGTTAAAATTAAAACTAATATATGATATTTTACTATAATATATAATAATATTATAAATGCGAAAGTATCTACTATTGGATATACAACTGAATCGAATTAGTTGAAATTTGGTACAAAAGTATAACATTCCAAAAAAGAAGGACATAAATACTTTTCTTATCATCTGACGACCGAAAAAAAATGTGTCTTTCTATATTTAGTAGTAATATAAATATTCGAAATTTAAAATCTTTGAAAAGATACATTCGAGTTATAAAAACAGAATGAGATCTACACTCAACTAATAGTATTCATTGGACTTGTCATCATAGTATGTATACAAGAAAACAAATAATACATAGCATTATATATTGCATGTGTATATTTAGTCATGTAAACGAGGCCGTTATTAATTTACCACCAATCTAGTTTCATTAAATAATATAATTTTAATAGGATTACAAATTTCTGCACGATTCGTCATTTATTTAGGTGAATAATTTCCCACGTTTTTTTTATCTTTTCTCAGTCAAATTAGATCGTAATCATTGACAGAACTTTCGCGAGAAATCGATCGGATTCGCATTAAATGTTTGTTTTGTCACAAGGTGCTTGTTTGAGGAGCTTTTTTTCTTAGAATTTCTCTATATTCAAGTGAAAAGTGAAAGTGACTTGCTTATATTAAAATAGTATTTATTATATTCGACAAAAAAAACCCGCTGAGTTCTTCTCAGGTCAGGGTATTTTCTTTTCCAAAACGATGGTACTATTTCAATTGACCATCAATAAGAAAGTGTCATACTTCTATATTGAATAGTTATTTGAGTTTGAGTTTTGAGTTACTAATATCAAATGTATTTTTGATTTTGGAACGGGATATCACATTTATGTATCAATGTTAAGCTACGGCTTCTCCTAAAGAATTTACTCATTTAATCAGGACAAGGGTTATTAATAAACAATAAATAATCAACTAGTCGCTCTCACCTTCGTCCACGTTTTAGGGGTTGTTTGTCAAGTTAAAGTGTCTAAGGAACCTCATCATCATCCTCCTACCCTTATTCCAATTTTATTTTTGGTTGGCGCAGCATGTCTTCTCCTTCCATACTTCTTTGTCAGACGTCATCTCACAGGTAACATTCTTTCTAACCATATCGTCTTTCACACAATCCATCCATCGTTTCCTTGGTCGTCCTCTACCTCTATATCCATCCCAAAGTAACCTAGAACCTTTCTTATAATTTAAGCGTGCTTCATACAAAATTTAACAAACGAATAATAAGACAGCTAGAGTTACTTACATGTATAATATTAGTATCTATATGTACTTAACGAGCTTTTTTACTACATTGATTGATGTCACATCCCAACCTTGTATCGGTTAATTTTAAAATATGCAATGCGTAATTTAACATAAAACATAACTGGCCTCTAAATAATGCCATACAAACACACGTGCGCGCGCACCTTGCACCAGGTGCGCGCTCAGCTGCCGCAATCATTGCCGGTTCAATCTCACCTTTTCTGGTCAAGCTTTTTTGTTATAAGAGCTTCGTACTTATTTATTTGGAGACAGCTTCACCTGCGAGACTTGGGTGCTATTCGTTTTATTTCTAAACGAATTGTGAGTCTGTGTCTCTGCTTTATTATGTATAATTTAATTAAATTTTTATAGAATTTGTAAGGGTAGAAACATACTGTTAATATCGCGACACGAAGTCTGCCTTATTTATAATACATTAATTTTATGATTATATTGTGTATAACTTTTTAATTTAAAAAGTAATTAATAATAAAATTAAAACAATAACCTATTCATATATAATAAAACATATATTACGATACCTAAATACATATTTTTTTGGTTTTGATTTATTTTAATTATAACATGGTGTTAATTCATTGCACAATCATTGTTATATGTATAACGCATATTAACTTAATAAGAAGAGTTGGTTTCAACCAGACGTTTACCGACCTCTCGTTATTTTATTAAAATCATAAATCAAAATATATTTTACTCAAGTGCAAGAAAACAAGTTATTAAGAGTTATCATTGTACAAGTCAGTTAATATTATGTCAACTTGTATGTTATAATCAATATAATACATTAATTAACTTTTAAATTTTATCAAGACTGTTCGAATGTAAATAATTATCCATAATATGAATAACGTAGTGTTAGATATTGAATGCAGATGCGTTTTTTATTTATGATCGTAATATTGAATATACACGTCAATAAAATATTATATTATTACAAAAGCTTTTTTCTTTATGTAGATAGTTATTTATTTATTATTGTCGAACATGACTTTGAAATGATTAATTGCTTAATATAAATGAAGGTAGGACGTGCAAATGGGCCTGACGGTAAGTGGTCACCACCGCCCATAGACAATGACGATAAACAACTTCTTACATATTCATTACCACCCTTGAGGAATAATATTTTATTTTCTTTATGAGTCTACTTGAGTTAAGAATAGTTATATTTTAATTTTAAATATGTTTTCCTTGTACCTGGATTTACACTGGCTCACTCATCGTTGAAAACAAAATATAAAAATATTTACTATAGAAAAAGAAGAAAAATGTGAAAGGTAAATAATAACTTGAATATACAAAAAAACGTTTGTGACAAAAATACTCACAGGATAAATTAGAATCTTGATAAGTTCATATTTGATACCGATCGTTCAAAATCTACTCGAGTTAGCCAACAGACAAACGAACGGCTAACTCAAAATTCATCTGAATAATTCATCACTGACGGACGACAATACGATCGACACGACGCGGGTTCAAATGGTGTCACTTCGTTACGTAAACGATGTATTTTTAACGTGTTTAAAGTGTTCTTTGACCTGTATTTGATAATTTTCTTTTTAATCTAACAAATAGTTTAAATAAAAAGAAATCAAAATAAACTATATTCAATTAGACTTTTACAAGCACTTTTGAATCGTCATTTTACAATTAAGTGAAGCTACCACCGGTTCGGAAAATAGATTCCGAGAAAAACCGACAAGAAACTCAGTATATGAGATGAATGTATTTTTTTTTTGTTATGTTTCATACGTATGTTTCATTTTTTATGTATTTAATTGATCGAATTTCAACTCTTTATCTTACATGAATACAAGAGTATACATTTAGGTACTTATTGATTGTCAAAATCTAACATGAAATATTTAAATAAAACATCTACATATATATCATATATTACACGTATATTCCACTATGTAACTGTTTGACACTGACTTTTACAAATATTTTATAATATATATATATTTTCAATTATTTGTATTGTTTGTGTTTTTTTTTTGTGGTACAGGTTGGCGGACGAGTATATGGGCCACCTCATGGTATGTGGTCACCATCACCCATAGACAATGACGCTGTAAGAAATATTAACTATTCCTTACATCATCAATGTGCCACCAACCTTGGGAACTAAGATGTTATGTCCCTTGTGCCCGTAGTTACACTGGCTCACTCACTCCTCAAATCAGAATACAACAATACTGAGTACTGTTATTTAGATTTTAAGAAGGAGAAAAAAAATACAAACTTATAAAAAACAGTTGTCTCACTCTTTCATCAATATATAATTATTAATTGGTGTTATTCTTGTCACGAGCTTTTCTCTACCTCTGCTTAGTCATATCATCGTTTATTCCGTTCTAATACATACATACATCACTTGTCATTTAGTAACTTTTTTTACACTTCCTCTTACCTAAAAGTCATTCACATTAATACCTAATATTATACTTGTAATTTACTCTTCACTTCGAGTCACGTGTCGTCACCGTGTAATCACATTTGAACATAATGTTATTCCCATGCGTACAAAATACCAAGCGATAAAACATGTATGATTGTTATATAGCGTTATATTAATGCTAATGTCACATATTACATATATCTCAAATGTATCACAAACATTCCATATCAATAAAGTCGAACCAGAATCGCGTTGATGTCTTTAACTCCGAAAAAACGATCACGAACGTTTTAACGTACGACGCATATATCAATTTTAAATACAATTCGAAGTCACCTTTATAAATTGAAGCCTATAAAGTGTCTTCGAAGAATAAGATGTCTGGTTCGTTGACCCCAATAAAACTTAAATAGACCAGACCCAAACATTACGTCCATATACATAAGTGTGTGGATAAATAACGTATAATAAATCAAGTATTTTCAAACAAAACGACTGGAATATTCGAAGGAATCTATCAAATTGTCACATAATGTTTCATGCCTTTATGATTAGGGTGACCATGATTTGGGAACCACCACTTTGCAACCAATCAAAAGTAACAAGTGCATGCATGTTGAATTAATTTAATTACAAAAAAAAGTAATACTTTATTAAATATATATTTCTCACGTTTACTCGTGCTTTTAAATTATCCCATATTTATGCTATTTCAATTAAAATGTAACCAGCAAGAAATCGATATTAAAACTATTTTATATTAAATCATTTCAAAAAATAGTATACGCTATCATGATATATACGAATGTAAAATAAAAACTAAGCTTATTTTAATTACATTGAAAATTTAATTTTTTTATGTAGCATAAGAACCCAATTTGATGGTGACCCTACCATCGTTATCTAGTCTAATCATAATCAATCATATAGCAGTCACTGTTGGTGTAATGTCTCTAAATGTGCCTTACAGACCTTCGAAGGCCGAGGCTTGTGGCTCGTCGCCTGATAAATGTCAATCATATTTTTTATGTTGTTAATAACATTCATGTTTACGAATGTCATATATATTTTTTTATTAAGAGGTAAAATAAAATGTTTAATGTATGTATGTAATATACATAAGGCAGGCAGCCTGGATTGTAAGAAATAGAAAGGTGAATTTCGAAAGAGATTTTCGTCTTTAATGAAGAGCTTTGAAAATGTAATGATGCAAAATTTGAAATAAATTTAGATATTTAATTTTCAATCAAATCCGATGACTTCTTTTAAAGTATGATTCTTGTAAGCGTATTAAGATAAATACATTTAAAAAGTGTTGATTAACGTTATGATTAACATAAAATATATACAAATATGAATTAAAAATAGTTACTGTGGCTAGAATATTGTCAGCATTTCCTCGTTGAATCGCAATTTCAATCCTCTGGACAAAAAACGAATCAGCCAATAAGTGTGTATTTCAATAAAAAATAATTCTTTTGTTCTTAATTTAAATTAATTAGTAAAATGACGATTCACAAGTTACAACTTACATACAACGGACATTTTGAATTTGATAAAAAAGAAAACACTAAATTATATATAAAAAAGGTAACTGTTTATTACATACCAAAGAGTCTTAATACGTAATGTCCGAACGTTACACATATCACAAGAATCAGACACGTGACCTATGACTCGAATGTGATTTAATCGATGTGTCAGTTAAGTTATTGAACTGAGTTGACATTGGTATGTCTTTGTAGAGCATTGTTTAACTAGCGCTTTATTTAACCAAGGCCCGCACAAGTTCAAGCTGAAAGCATACGCCATAATGAGAAGGAAAGAAGATATGGTATTAATACTAAACTATTTGAAGAAAACTGATGTATAAAATACATACTGTTAAAATTATATCGTGAAATGTAGTATTGTTATGTCTGTGAGCGGAGATGGCCCAGCGGTTAGAACGCAAGGAGCTTAACCGATGATTACGGGCTCAAACTCAGGCAAACACCACTGAATTTTCATGTGCTTAATTGGTGTTTGAAATTAATCTTGTTTTCGTCTGTGAGGAAAAACATCGTGAGGTAACCTGCATGTGACTTATTTCAACGATATTATACCAATTGTGTATACACTAACCCGCATTGGAGTAGCGTGATGGAATATGCTACAAACCTTCTCCTCAAAGGGAGAGGAGGCCCTTTAGCACAGCAATGAGAAATTTACAGAATTTTGATAATGATGATGTCTGATAAAGATGTTCTTAAAAAAAAGTATAGTTTTAATGAACTTCTAACATGGATAATATCACAAAATTATTCTATATTTAAATACAAGAAGATATCCCGAAATGGTCAATTAAAAAAAACGTTCTAATTTCGTAATTTAAGTTACTTAAGCGATTCCAGCGCTTTTTTGTTGTGTATGAATCTGCGTATATCATTTTTAAAGCGCGTTTTATCTATTACCGTAAGCTTAATACTTGACAAACATACCGTGTGTCGTGAGAAAGACCAAGATAAGGCAACAAATGTCCAGTAATACGGTAACAAGATAAGTGAAGTGCGGTGTTCTTTGGACTATCAGATTAACTGATACGCTTAGAATAATTGTTAAGGTGACTACGTACAGAGAATTCACTGGTATTTTTTATCTGTGTGTGTTTTAAGAGTTATTAACCTTTTTATGACTCTATATCATTTGTTTCCTAACAATATTTTATTAAATAAACGTCTATAACTAAAAGCTATATTAAATAACTGATTCGTACTTCTCGTGGCTACCTTATGGCTAAAGTCGGGTTTCTGAGATTAAGCTCAGGGTTGTGATTATCACCACGGGATTCCCCCTTAGGAATTAGAGGACCGCGTAGGCGCGCTGACCGTTAGGGTGTCACAGTAGTATGCGAAAGCGATCCTGAGCCCCATATACCCCCCACTTTATCAGGGTGGGGGAAGCGCGTAAGGCGTTTTTTCAGCTAGAAAAAAAGGGTTGTGATGTGAGATCCCAGTCATTCGCTGTCTCAACAATATTTGGATTCATGTAAAATAGAAAAAAAACTTTTGAAAAGTTAAGATCTGATACGGATCAAATATCAGTTAACTATTATTATTAAAGATAATTTATATACGGATAGATAAGTTCTTTTAATTTGAATGGAGCGATGTCAAACGGTCATTGTGTTTAGGGTGCGTTCCTTCACGTCCCTTCTCGATTGTTTCCGACTGCTTTACATTAAAATAGACTGAATATCCTCACCTCAATGCCTTTGAATATACTTAAATTGAAGTTCTTTCAGATAAGGTCAGTGAACTACGTCTTCCCATAGATTAATCTCAAATTTAAGGGTCGACACAAACGCTATCATAATACGGGATTTTTAAATGTAAACGATTTTTCTTTTAATATTTTGTTCTTTTGACGAGTTAAGAAAGGGTTTTATATGTTATAAGCTACTAAATAATTTTCAAAATTAGAATGGATCTAAGTGCTAATAATTTGAGGAAAGTAAGCATACTTTCCTCAAATTACTACTACTTATATACTTTACTAGCAAGTAATATGGGTCCGAAACAGGGTACAAAGTTCAACTCGATCAGATGTACATACATATAATGCAGGAATGCAAAGACAATTAAACAAACATTAATTAGTATACCTTTCTTCTTTATATATTATGTATATTCGACCACAAATCCTTATTCTAGTACTACAGACATCCTGCCCTCCCGTAATATTCAAGCAGTGAGTAAAACTAGTTGAAAATACAAATCTAAAGCGTATAATTAGGAAAACTCTTAACATCCCTTTTTCTTTGAGTTTGATTGAAGCTCCGGCAGGTGACATCAGAAGGCGCGCAGAGCTGTTATCAGCTCGTAATCAAGGACATAATGTATGCAATGGATTAAATTAATCATTAAAATTGAACAACATTATGTATTACGATTATTTGAATGAATGACATATATATACAATGTTTTGTACATTATAGATATGCAACAAAAAACACATGACATTCTTTTTTTAAAATTAAAGTATAATATATTGATATAATTTCCCATCGTATGTTGTAAGCTTTAACTATCCTTAGAAATCTCTAAAGAATTTATTAATGTCCGAATACGTAATACACAAGATTGAATCTGTTTTGTCCGTGATCTGAATCATATCTTTTGTAGTGTTGTACTTAAATATTTGAATTGAGTAGTTTTGACCCTCTGACATTTGTTTTCTTTGAATGGTAATTTATTAGATGAATAAAAAATTATCTAAACTAGTCCGTAGACAACAGTTTTTTTTGGTATATCAAAATTAACATTTATTAGTCATGAGAAGATTTTTTTTAAATATTTTTCTGTGGTCTGTCTTCCCGGTCTTGTACGATGGCCAGGATAACTCTGGCTTCTTGGATTTTTCTTTCGAATAGTTCTTAATAACAACGGGAGTTGGGTAGTTATCAGGATTACATCTCAAAAAATGAGTGCAGTTTTTTCGTATTTCAGTATTATCGGATTAAGCGTTACGATGTAAACATGAACATGTTTAAGAGTGTGTGTGTGCAAACATCTATATACCCACACACACTTTTAAACATAGATTTAAACACTATTAACGAAATTTCAAAATTAATTTAAAAAAAAATGATAACTTATTTTTTCATTGGACAATGATCACCTTTTGAAGCTGGTTATGAATAAATATTTATTATTATTTAAAACTCTCACCAACAAAAGACGATGTAACCGAATATACATATTGTACTATTTTCACGCTCCATTGACGTACAAGGGACCAGTTTGATTCCCAGTTGAGGCAAATAATATAATTACGGCTTTTAATAGCGAAAGGGGTGAATAGATAGATTTACGGTTCACATTTCTATAGATTCTGGTTTAGATCAGGTTTCTATGGTTCCTTAGATAAACTTAATAGGTATGCATGAAGGTTTTATGTTACCACGAATTATTAAATATTCTATTTTACGAATTGAAAAAAGATTTTATTGTACTTTGCTATGTTCCTTTTTATATGTATATATTTTTGCTGGTTTTGTACGACCCCGTCTGTGTAATTACTATACACTAAATGGTGATTTCACTGAATATAAATACAGTACTGGATTGGATAGTAAGTCAGTATAACAAGGCACAAAATATCTAAGATATTTGTATTAGAGTTTATATTTTTGATAACATTTTAAAAATCAATTATATTTCCTGTACTGGTTACCAGAGCTTGTTCATCGTTCTGAAGATTTAACGGGGAAATTTTGCTCTCATTCCTATTTGTTACTATTTCACGGTGTTATGACTTGTACTGTAACTATTTTTAATTTGTATTGATTTATTTAAGATCTAATTTTAATTCCATAAATATAAACAAGTTATTTTATATTAAAATTAACGTCAGCGGAATTTGAAAAATAAACACAGTAACACATACTCTACAAATGAAGCTAGTCAAACAAACTCTAAACATATAATATATATATTTACCCACACTACCGTATATGCTAATATTGCATCAATCAGCTTATAAAAACAATGGAGTACTCGTGTACTTATTTGTGTGCTTGTGCTCAAAATAGCTTATATATTTACAAAGATCACATTACATACAAGAAACGTCGAATTCGTTTCTTTGTTTTTCATTTTATTATTATTATTTACATAATATTATGTTGAATTGGTATTGAGAGCCGTAATGGTCCAGTGGTTAAATGACGTGAATCTTATCTGATAGTCCGTAGTTCAACACCGTAACTGAATTTTTTATTTGTTTATGTTCAAATTTGGTAATAGTAGTTATCGTGAGGAAAACTGCCTGTTCCGTAGCAAAATCCGCCCCGTAAATACTCGTTAGTGGATTCACGTAGAAGAACAGTATTACTATTTCTTTTTTATTTACAATGTGTTACATACATCAAAGAGACCCCGTACCCCTAAAGTAGGACATCCTGTATATAACGGGTCAGTGACTTCCAAATTAGTGCTTACATTTGTTGGACTTATTAAATTTCAATGAATTACAAATCTTTTTTAAGAGTAGAGTCCTTCGCCCCAGCAGTAGGACATGTTTACCATTATATACATACATATCTATACTTATAATAAATCTGTAGGGATGTCAATTCTGTACATGAAATATTTTTCCAAAATAACCATCAGGGGGTGATCAGGGATCGATACTGATGGCAAAAATACAATCAGTAAAATTTTTGTCTGTCTGTCTGTCTGTCCGTATAACCGTTATAGAAACAAAAACTACTCGACGGATTTTAACGAAACTTGGTATAATTATCTTTCATACTCCTGAGCTGGTTATAGTATACTTTTCATCACGCTAAAATCAATAGGAGCAGAGCAGTGAAGGGAAATGTTGGGAAAACGGTAGAAATTACTCCTATTTTAAGCTTCCGTCGCGTGTACAGCCTTAATGGTTAAAGGTTCACAGAAATCATGTATTACGGAAATGTTCTCCTTAAAATTATATAGAAAATATCCCATGACAGCCTATGTCTATCTTTTATGGTAGACTCACAATAACACGTGACACTCCCGATAGCGTAGTAGTTCGAAGCTTTCTGATTATATTTGACTATTCCTTACGTTTATAACACTCTCAATCATCCCAAATCCAAAAAAAGTTAACAGTTTTTACTATTCCATATTAAAGAATCATAGAAATCGGTATAGAAACACCAAAGTTATACATGAAATACGCTAATGATAAAGCTATCGCACGTGAATACTAAATCTATACTACTATATAAATCTCTAGAGTCTGTCTGTGCACTTATTTTTTGTATAAATGGTCTTTTTATGATTGACTGACATAATTTTTATCATTTTTGTAATTTATGTCTGTCTGCCTGTATGTTCTGCTTAAACTCGAGAACAGCTGCACCGATCTTTATAAAAATTAGTATACAGGAAAAAGATGTACTTGCGCAAATCATAGGCTATCTATATAAAGTCGATTTGTTTGTATTACGAAAATTGATGTGTATATCTATTGTTTTATGGAGAAAGTGATTATGCTATCCCCATTGATGTAACTCACCAGCATGTGGCGCTGCGATATAAAGATTTCTACAACGTTCAACCGGTTGTCATGAAAATAATAAACGTACAAGTATTTTTTTATGGAGAAAGTGATTATTTCATCCGTAACATTAAAAATAACCAACAGATGGCCCTTACGTATATCACGATGCAATTCTATAATTATGAAATATTTACAAAAAAATGAAATGAAATCTATTCAAAAAGCACACAAACTAACTTAATTTCCGTCATATGTCAATAAACATATAATAATCACAACAATAATAATTGTCATTTTAAAATAATTATAGATTACATACACGGGAAGAAGTGATTAGCTGTCAGATAATAAGAAAATAAACAATAATCATAATTGGTAAGTATACTCATAACTCCAATAACAATGAATCTTTAGTATAAAATGTAAACGTAAGACAAATAACCAAAAAAACTACTTATTTATATAAATAACAAAAGATCGGAACATAAACAAATATATGCGCAGCGTCATCTAAAAGAGCTAAGGAAACAACACACCAACAAGAAATACGTATAGAAGCAAATATAATCCGAATTTCTACTTTGAGAGTTGCCAAAACAGTTAGTCAACGTAATGATCAAGTTTCAGATCTTCGAACAAGCATCTTCATCAACAGATACTGAAAAACCTAATGAGCGAGCCCAACGACTAGATGATCAACGATTAAAATAGACTAAGTCAAGAACTAGAACCAATCTCAATAAATCAGCCTTCAATTACGGTATAGGTTATGGATAACAAGATGCATCCCGATGTGATCATTGGTTTAATGAATATAGTATTCCCATTGTCACACTATGATGTTTAAAATAAACTGCTGGCATGGCTACTCCACTGGCAAAATGTATTTACCACAACTGGTTGAATCACCAGAATCTCTTATTACCTACTTTGTTGGAACTACTAAGGAGTCTCAATATTTCCTTCAGTATATTATAAAATACAATTCATGCTTTCAAATGACATTATTTGGAGCAACAAATATTGTACAAGACAATAATTTCGCGTCTACGTTTGAAGTGTATCATATGATTGGTTAACTTCTTCCAGTATCTAAATAAAATCCCCAGTTTCTGGACATTTATTTAATGGACAACGTAGAAAAAGATTGATCTTCGATGCATGTTCAGTACCACAACTAATAGAGAAATCATCGCTAAATTTAAGATTATGCTTTATGAAAATAATTGTTTAGTTAAAGATTTTAAATCTGTTCTAGACGATGAAACAACAAATGATTCAAAGTCATTATCAATGCAGATAGAACGCCATTGAATGCAGAGCATGAAAGCCGTTTTAATGCTTCCATAGCTTCTGAACTCACAGCTGTAATTGTCGGTACAGAAATTACAAAACGAGGTAATGTTATCACTAAGCGACACAAAAACAATCTAGGTGTCGCTGAAACACATCAATCGTATGACAATTATTACGATTATACAATTCGGTTTATGCGAGCTGAAGATAGATATCATATCGATCTTCGTACAATGGAAGTCCAAAACATATGCACGAATATGCTCAGGATGCTTTGACGTACGTTCGAAAGTATTGACAAGGTTGTAAATATACCGGATTAAAGAGGACGTGTTGGTGTGATGCAAACTTTTACAGACTATAGAAATTTAATTAAAATTTTCATCGTACCAATTTTACATCGATATTATACCATCAAAAACATTCTCATAAATCATATCTGTTTCCGGATTCAACAAAAAGAAGATGTGATCTTGACAAATAAGTTTATGGGTGTTATGATCAATCTGCAGCCTAACATCATTGAAAAAGATGAAATAGATGACGAATATTAAATAAAATAATTTTTAAGTATTTGATTTAATATTCTAATTGTATCTTGATTTGTTTCTTTATTATTTGTACAATGTTGATGATCAGTAATTAATTGCAAAATGAAAAATTCTAAATTTATTTTTCTGCGACTAATGCCCAGCGAAGCGGGCGGGTATAGCTAGTGTATAATATGTATATTGGAGAGCCAAGATGGTCCAATGTGTGCTTGTGTTTCACACGTACCTGACACACATCAATAGGAATAAGAATACCTTATAACTAGAATAAATAATATATAAAATTTTTTTATCATCATCATTACATTGTATAAAACATAGTCGCTTAACGCTGTAAGTGCTTATGTATGAAGAACTTTAAAATTACGCAACGGATTTTGAAGCAATTTTTTTTAACATTATAAGACATTTTACAGTATATTAGTATCGGCAAAGCAACCGTGCGAAGCAAGGGCGGATCGCTATTCATCTCATATTCTGTGAATTTAATAAATATATTTAAAAATATAATCATTCTAATATAATTTCTCATAGCAAATCAATAAAAAGCTCTCAAAGCAGAGTGTAGTAAGGCAACAATGTTATGATAGACCGCTCCTTTAGCAGCTAACGCTTTAGTTCCTGTAGCGCCGGTTCTCACGACCTGCGACTTGCACGCGTATAGCTTGCACAGACGAAGCTATATCGACATACGAGTGGAACGGACACCACGACATTTGTATATATGTATATATATATACGTTGATATCATTTGGTATGAAGCAAGAACCCTGAAGAAGGACGTAGCCTTATTTATACCTCGTTTATAGTAAAGTAACAGCCTGTAAATTACCCACTGCTGGGCTAAGGCCTCCTCTTCCATTAAGGAGAGTGTTTGGAACATATTCCACGCTGTTCCAATGCAGGTTGGTGGAATGCACATGTGGTAAAATTTAGTTGAAAAAAGACACATATGCAGGTTTCCTCACGATGTTTTCCTTCACCGCCGAGCACGAGATGAATTATAAACACAAATAAATAAATTAAATTATATATGTATATATATAGTAGACAGTATCGGTTAAGATTCACACGTTCTAACCACTGGGCCGTCTCAGCTCTCGTTTATAATGGCCTTATAAATACCTCGTTCGTCAGTTTTATATATTTTTATATTTATTAATGATTCTATAATTAGGCACCTAATAAATTGTAAGATTTTGATGCCGAGAGGAGAAAGCCTCAGCCTCAAGTTGCTAGTAGTTAAACGAAAAGGCCCGATAATATTTCACTGTGGCGCAAGTGCCTTCTTTATAAGAATTAACATTGTATCTCAGTCTTGAAATTTTGATAGTCGATTTTGATTAATATCCTGTAAATGTTATAATTATTACGGTCTATATCACATAACACATTTTGACATTTCACGCACGTTTTCAGCGATGAATTTCGAGTTTACTCTTACTTTTAAGACTCCCATAATTTTTATATATTAAGTTTAATGTTTCTTTAGGAACTTACTTACTGACTGAAATAATATTTTTCGGTTTTAAAACTGGCTTTTTATCACCATCGTATAAAAAAAATCATTCATTATATTTTATGAAAAATATTTTTTTATTTTTATTGTCCACTTTACGCAATAGTCAGTGATGTGCGAGGAGTACAGCTATAAGATAAATTTAAACAATTAGACAGAGACAGTAATAGCAGCAACAGACCGGTACAACATCGCGAGAGCAGGACGACAACACTGACCGGTTAGCATTGCAAGGTCGTCCCGCGGGGTGAGTGACACCGAAATGCGCCCGCGCATAGCGTGCCAAAACCATATCTTCGTTACACAGACACTATTGATTTTTAATTGATGAATTAACGGCTATTTATACATAAGCGCGGCCTTGTCTTCAGATGAAAAAAAGCGTATAAGATTTGTTTTATGGGTGCTGTTACAAATCGTTAAATTCGCGGTACGATGGACTGAAGATTCGCAGTTTTAGTACATTAGCGTTAGAATTGTGGACGCGGATTTTTTTTTTTCTATTGACCTTAGAAAAAATGAATCATTTGCGTATTTAACGCTCATTGCCGATATTTCGCGTTAGTCACGACTTCGCTGAGAGAAAAACATTATGATTGAACGAATGGAATTAATATTTACTATATAAGTCGCAGACATAAAGAGTTATGTATATTTTAATGAACTATGAGTGTTAAACGAACAGTCATTACATATCAAAGCCATTATTTCAGATAACACGAACGAATGACATAATATTATAAAATAATGGTGACAATAATTGCACATATAGGTCCAACAAACACAACCTTATTGCTTCTGTTACTCGATTGCATAGAGTTACTCTTTTCTGAGTTATTGTTTTACAAGAAGACACAAGAACGAGTTCAAAGAGTTTAAGCGTACTTAATCTATAATTAAATTAAAAAAAAAAGTAAGAATTGTCTGTAAAAAGTTTCTATATAATTATTGACTTTATAGATTATTTTACACCTTGGTTATTTATCGTATTTAAAATTCGAGTTCCTTGAAAAAATCTTACATAAAAAGACACCGTATATATTTAGGAACTATATTTTCGTCATACTTACAGACTCTTTATCAGATATACGATATATGCATGTATATATAATAATTTGTAAAATTTCGTATATGCAGCTTATTGTCTTAGAAGAGAAAGGTGTGTAATGTTTCCACTATTAAATGTACGGCGCGATAGCACCGTATACTGTAAAGCTGTAATACAAAATATAACTTACAGAATCAAAGTCAGCGGCGCAAATATTATAGGATAAAGCGGTTAACCAGGGTCCCCTAAGGTGAGAGGGCCCTCGAAACTTAGTGATGAGTAGACTTAATGTGAACAGTTTCTGATATGACACAAAGAAAAAAAATCATTTTAATTTATTGAAATAATATGTTGGTAAATTTCTTTCATTATCCGCCTGGCTATCAGTGACGTCACAGTATAAATATTTTCATTGAAATTGGTCTACAATGATATTGATAATGAGACCATTCAATGCTATGAACATTTTTCATTTGACAAATAGGAAATATTTTTTTGTAAAATGCCGAAGACCGTTATCATAATAATATAACACAGTTATCTAGTTCAAGAGCTAGGGCCCCTTTGTTCTGTGCATATAATTGGTTTTTTAAAATACAGTTTTAATCATTACTACGCTTATATAAATTTATACGAAATAAATAAAAGTGAAAGGTCAATTTAAGTCTATCTACATAATCACAATATTAACATTGTTTTGTTATAAAAATATTAAAAAAAAAAAACAAATTAATTGTTTGAAACAAAACATAATATATCTTTCATAATGAAATGAATTCAATTTTTTTTCTTTGGTATTTAAACATTTCACAGCGTTGAACGCTGACAAACAATAAAAATATACTATAAAACGATGAAGTAATTCAAAATATGATATGAGCAAAGAAACACTCGTTTATGTTAAAACAATTTCCATTAAAATGTTCACAAGTCCGCGTCTATTCATTATAGTTTCCAATTCCCATAGGCGTTTACGAGAAAGTTTTCCACATAAAAATGATGGCGTCGTGCGCAATTCGCAATTCGGAATGTATGGATTCTGCGCACGCGCATGCGGTTCGCACGCGGCAATTTCAAATTCAATTACGATCGTGTTAGGAGCAGATCGCATCCAGAGTCGTTAAAACTGTTTCTAGAAAATACTCGAAAATTAAAATGATCATAAATTTCACAACGACATTTAATAGTAGAAATCTGAATAATTTTAATGAATGCAATCTTTGCTTTATAACCAATAAAGAATACCGTTAGGACATTTTTTGTTATTGAATACTTAATGTACACATCTCATTGCGCCACATTACGTTAAATTTAATACCGTGATTACTTGATAGCTTTGTTCAAGTATGTCTTGGTAGATAGGTAGCATCTATCACATATTCTACCAGCAAAAAGTAATATCTAGTAACTAGTTAGTGTTGAAAAAAAGTAACTACTGAGTTTTATTTCAATGTGTAATAATCGCGAAAATCTAAGACAACATTACTGAGTTTCCTGCCGGTTCTTCTCGGTAGAATCAATGGTATCGGTGGCTTCACTTAATCGTTAAAGGACGATTCAAAAGTGCTTCTAAAAGCCTACCGGAATAAAGTTTATTCTAATTTTGATTTTAGTATGTTTGTGTTCGGCTTGGAAGGCTTAGTGAACTACAGGCACATAATATCGTTTCCAGAGTTGGTATCGCGTAGACGGAGAAAGAGAAGATTAATTTTACTAACAGTACTTATCTCTATGGATGATGATGAACATTATATGACCCATTGGGCAGTCTATCTATCTATTAAAACAAAGTCGTGAATAATATTAAAAATGATGCGTTAGATATAAAACTCATACCGGCCATAACTTCTAAATTCCTAAGAAACAACTAACAAAATAACATAAAACTTAATATTTGTTTATTAAACCCATTTAGGGCTCGTTAAAAGACAATAAAAGTTTCTGTAAGTTGCCTTTTGACCGCAGTGCGCGCGCGCATGTAAACAACGCCATCTAGCGACACATGTCGAAACCACTTTATGGCGTCTCCGCTTGGGTGGGCCGTGTTGAATCATCGGTAAATATAGAGGTCGATAGAATCAAATTTGTGCTTATTTAATGTGTTCATAATCAAACATGCGTGTTTATTATAATTAATTATACTTTTTTACATATGAATCAGTTGTATATCTATATTAATATTATAAATGTGATATTAAGTCTATCTGTCGCTCTTTTACGAACAAAACGCTGAATCGATTTTGATGAATAAATAATAAATAAATAAATATGAGACAACATCACATACGTTACTCTGATCCCAATTTAAGTAGCCAAAGCACTTGTGTTATGGAAAATCAGAAGTAGCGACGGTACCACAAACACCCAGACCCAAGACAACATAGAAAACTAATGATAATCTACATTGACTCAGCCGGGAATCGAACCCAGGACCTCGGAGTAGCGTGCCCATGAAAACCGGTGTACACACCACTCGACCACGAAGGTCGTCTATGATGAAATTCGGTATGAAGTTAGTTTGAACTCCAATGAAAGGACATAGGCTTCTTTTTTGCGCAACACATGACAACCAACACCCAAAAACGCGAGTGAAGCCTCGGGCAACTACTAGTTGATATATATTATTATATGTGTAGAATATACATATATGTATTTTAGTAATTGTTGACTTACCTTAGCGTAGTCGACGGGTGAAGCATTCACGGGACTCGTGAATAAACCCTCGCTGTAACAAAATAGGTATTATATTATTAAGTTAATCAAGGATACGTTAAATAAAATTTTGTTAAAATATAAATTTATAATTCGTAACCACAGAATAGTAAAGATCAGAGACATAATTTCCATCATAATAGAAAAAAATAGTTACTAAGAATAAAGTGTCAATCTTAATGTTTTTTATTAGATTTGATGGATCGTTGCTAACAACAACAACAGCCTGTAAATTTACCACTGCTGGGCTGAGTCCTCCTCTCCCTTTGAGGAGAAGGTTTGGAACATATTCCAACACACTGTTCCAATGCCGATTGGTGAGTGATTTGGCGTTGGGAGGTGTCCAGCTCTCCTTTGTAAGAATTAAATGCGTCTATCCACCGCTGTTCCAATGCGGGTTGGTGGAATACACATGTGGCAGAATTTCAATGAAATTAAACACATGCAGGTTTCCTTACGATGTTTTTCTTCGCCTCCGAGCACGAGATGCATTATAAACACAAATTGAGCACATATATAGTAGTAGTGCTTGCCTGTGTTTGAACCCGAAATCATCGGTTAAGATGCACTCGTTCTAATATAACTACTGGGTCATCTCAGCTCAAACAACAAAGCAAGCTGCTATATACTTATATAACCAAAGTGTGATTATACATTTTTTTTAATAAAGTCGACGATGAGTAAACGGAGAACGTGCGAATATAATCGAATTGTCACATGACTGTTCTGCCGGCATATTAATTAATCACTTGCCTTAAATGTACTATCAGAACGAAAAATATGTTTATCTTTAAATATTTTCGTCATGAATCATCAAATTTAATTAATCTTGTTTTAAATGCAATTGAATATTTACACAAGGCTATCTATCTAAGATCTAGTGGTTAGAAGATGTCAATCTTAATTGATGATTCCGAGTTTAAATTATATATTTATTTAAATTATATAAAAACCGGCGAGCATCCCAAAATTTCTTCATAATCATATGTGATATATCACAAATATCCACTAACACTCCTTGGAGCAGTTGTGGTGGAAAAAGCTAAACCCAAAAAAGGGAGTAGCAGGCTGATACTTTAAATAACATATCATGAAAATTTGACTTTTTTCTGGCGTAATGTAAAGTTAAGCAATTTTATTCATGTGACGGCATTAACCGATACATGTTGGCTTACCCAGGATTTTTTTTTTTTCACCAGTAACATGAGTAAAAGTAGTTCTACGCATATCGGCTTTTGACTATATGCCTTATTTATTCACCCCGTTGCAACAAAAAAAGTTTAACGATATTTGTAATAGTTATAATAATATGTAATGTGCCTGTCTATATTATAGTAGCTCCTATACGATTGAAACCTAAAAATAAAAAAAATGTACTTAAATGTAAATTCAAAAAATTTATCTTTAAAAGTGTAAAACGCTATACGGAACCTATCATACAGAATAATTTCACACTTAACAAAATAAATGATAGTCAATTTTACCGCTGACATTTGTAAGTAGTATGTATTGCGAAGAATTATCTACAACATATACTTGTATGCGCGTGCGCATGAGATATGGACGTTTTTGTCGCGTGATGATCTCTACGTTTCCGGACGAATGTTTTGCTTAATAATCGGTATAATCGGCGCAACAGACCGTATACGAAGATGATTTATGAAACCATACATGTTTAGCTTGCTTAATAATATTAATTGATCAAATTTCCTCAATTACATTGTATTATGGGCTATTAATGTTTAGTACTTGATACCGGGTAGAACGGTTTTTGCAATATGTAACAGTGAATTCGTCAAATATTCTTTCTTATATTCCAATATCTAATCGTGGGACAGTTTTATAAAATACATTTAAAATAATCAGTACTATTGCTGAATTAAAAAATATATATACCTATTTACTTTTGGGACTTAGTTTAGTAACCTATTCCCAACAGGCGCATACCTGTATAGGTGTAGTGTGAACATTTGAACGGATTGATTTTCTAGAATATAATACATCATCGCTATGGGGAACATAATAAACCTGCTACTTTGTATACCTGCTACTCGAACAACTTTTACTAATCGATCAGATTAATAGTCAGACGTGGATATGACACACCAGCTGTTCTGGACCTATAAATGATCGCCGACCCTACTTTCTAAAGCACAAACATTTGTAAGATGTATAAGAATTCAATAAGGAGTTTCTTCCAGCTGTTATAGTCACATTTTTAAATGAAACGTTTACGTGTGATCACATTTATAACAATAAAACTTACCAATACATATTACCGCCCCCTAAACAGCATACTCGGTTTAAATCCGCCCCCAATGTTTATAACACTTCATCACAAGGAAAGTAATGCATGAGAATCATCAAACGTAGCGGCATTGAGAGCATGCGTTTTAGAAAAAATTGAGTAAACATCAGGAATTCATTTTGATTAATTGAATATGAAGCGTTAATGTAAACATCACTTAATTACGTTAAGTTTTAATTGATATGTCGAATGTATATAAGCTAATCCATTCCAATACCGCGTTACGAGTAAATATGTATAAGAAACTAGATCATATACATCTATGTATTGGCGCTCGTTAATGCTTTAACGTTTAAGACATTGGCGATAAAAATACATTAGTGGTGTTCAAACTCCTTTCTGAAACCCACCCTTGGTTTGTTTGTGATTTTTGGTTACATCTCAGCGTTATCAATGTGACAATGGCTGATATGACTTTTTGGAATGAGTGTCATAAGAACATTTAAGGCTGTGTCTGATGTTCCGCAAAGATCAAAAACGTAACTTCGGTGTAAAAATTGACTCTAAATTAATTTTACTTGGTGGTAGGGCTTTGTGCAAGCCCGCCTGGGTAGGTACCACCCACTCATCAGATATATAATCTACCGCTAAACAACAGTACGCAATATTGTTATGTTCCGATTTGAAGGGTGAGTGAGCCAGTGTAACTACAGGCACAAGAGACATAGCATCTTAGTTCCCAAGGTTGGTGGTGCAGTGACGAAGTAAGGGATAGTTAATATTTTTTACAGCGTCATTGTCTATGGGTGATGGTGACCACTTACCATCAGGTGGCCCATATGCTCGCCCGCCAACCTAATCCAGAAAAAAAATATTTAAATTACAGTTTATAAAGTAATAAAAAGTCATATATAGACTAGCTACTACTGCTTTAATTTTGCTTACGAGTGCAGTTAAATTTGTGTGCCACATAAGTAAGTAAGTAAGTCTCACACACATCCCTTAGAAATCAGTACTCATTAAGCCATTATTTTATTCCTAGCGGGTGTCATTTCGCTGGATTTTCCATTGGGCAGCCGAACATTTGATTGGATTTTTTAAGACCTGATGATAAGTTATCACCACAGCCCATAGACACTAGAGCCACACCTTAATATTACCAAAAGTGAAATGTTGTGTACCTTATACATTATGCCCTGAAGTTACCTACCCAGGCAAAATACATCTCGTTAACACATGGCCTTCTAAATCATTATATATGTCTGTTGTACGGCATAATCGACTCTAATACCATTTTATTGGAAACCCTAGTGCCATCAACGCGAGGTATAGTTTAGTCTTCGATTGAACACTAAACAAACGAACTTATACACTTATATTATGAGCATATCTGTAATAAAAAACAATTTTTCCTAGCAGCACTTCACGGTTATATCTTTGTAATCTGTATTCCTAGAAGTAATGCGATGCCATTAAAAGAAAAATTTATAGCTAACAACACGTTACGTTTTGTAACTATTGAATAATAATATAGACACATTATTATGCTAATGGCGAAAACATAGTGCATTAAACCGATTAAAAGAATAAAAAACAGTGCGTGTTGCCTGTCAATAAATCATCACTGCTAAAAATAAAATCAATTTGTTTTAAAACGTCATTCATTGTCATGTGCCATTGCATCAGACTATGAATATACTGCTTATGAATAAAAATACTTTTACTTAACAAAAATAATGTTTAATTATGTTGAATTTAACTTAGTTTTACTACAGACTTAGCTCATGCGTGCATTCTGGATTTTACGAAATTTTGTAGAACGCGTTCATCTTAACCAATGATTGCGGGCTCAAATCCAGGCAAGAATTACTAAATTTTGTGCTTTTATGTGTTTATAATTCATCTTGCGGTCGGCGGTGACATAGTGAGGAAACCTGCGTGTGTCTAATTTAAACGAAATCCTCTTGTGAATTCACCAACATTGGATCAGCGTGGTGTAATATTTTCCAAACCCTCTCATCGAAGGGAAAGGAGGCCCAGCTGTGAAATCATATGGAATTTAGCCTGCGGCAAATCACACTCCAGCAGCATTTTGGAATAAACCTTAGGTAAGAAATCTCAGCATTGACTAGCTCTTATTTTCTATAATATTTCGTTTTCAAACCAAATATTTTATGAATCTACTTTATAGGTGTTATATTTTTGTTTCTATGTTAATATAAGTAGATTGCATCACAGACAGACAGCTGGCGGTATCAAAACAAAGGAAAGATATCGGTTCCTCCGACCGAACCAGACCTGTTGTAACGCAAGCTGAGAAACCACATAGCGGCTAACCAACCACGGGCCGTTCCCATTTATCTGCTTTGCTTGATGAGTAAAATCTTCTACGATATACTAGACAACCCACCTTGTTTTACTTGGCTATTATTTATTTTTATTTGACTTGTTACCTGTTGACTTCCAAGCAGGATATATTAATTTAAATAATTGTATTAACTAACGTGACTTTGTATTTTTTAAATGTTGAAAAAGTGTAACTACTGAGTTACTTGCCGCTTCTTATCGGTAGAATCTACTCTCCGAACCGATGGTAACTTCACTTAATTGTAAAATGACGATTCAAAAGTGCTTATAAAAGCCTACTTGAATACAGTTTATTTTGATTTTGTTATGCACGGGTGGAAGTTTGCTAATTAAGTTTATTGTTTCGTATAAGGACCAATCTAGAAATAATGACAATCATAAAAATAGTATTTATGTGTACGAGAAAACGTACGCGTTTATTGATTTATATTATTTAAGGGGAAACATAAACATTTAATGATTATTCGGAAAGCAGTAAATAAAAAGAATGAGTCACAATTTTTGATATTTTAAATTTCGGCATAAACAAAGTCACTTTCGGCCATTTTTAGACTAAAAACTTTTAAAGTGCGCAACAGATTGTCATCAATAAACAGAGAGATTAAAGAAGGTTCATGATTATATGTATACATGAATATGATAGAAGAAAAACGTCAGCATTTTGACTTTCGTAGCCGAAAAAAAAAACGATAAGCTTACGTTTATATTTATTTTTCAGTCTAAGAGTACATTGTGTGAAGCCGGGACGGGTAGCTAGTCTCTTTATATGACTCAAAATCAGCTCTTTGCTTACAGTATTATGGATCAAATGCCGCTTCTAACGAGGCATTGATAAACAAGCAAGCAATCTAAACGCTAATTACTCTTATAGATAAAGAAATACACTTTTTATTCATAATACACTTCTAATGTTAAATACAGATTATCTTCCAAATACATCCATTCATCGCTTATCCCTTTTTCGAAATACCAAAAATATAGATAGATAGATATAGATACCAGAAATATAGATAGCTAAATATCTACATAACACCAACGAGGCAGTTCACATAAAAATTGCGGTAACAGTTTTTAATACCACACTTTGTTTAACGGAATTAACACGTGTATGTAATTTTACGCAATGTTGGATATAATTAGCCATTTAATATTACGTATACACAAGTACTGTACAATTCTGTTAGACACGGGTATATTTATTGGGGTTTAAGGTAGGAAATAGAAGGTATTTGCAGTTTACTGTAGGAAATAGAAAGACATTGCGATTTGGAAGAGAAAACGGACAGATAGTTTGTTACTTAATCTACCCCTTGGCGAACTCCCTCGAGATTTTTAAGCAAGGAAATAGAACATCAAAGTTCGTGTAGTGACTAAACAGTATCATCGGGTGCCATCTTTAAATGGAAGTTGAGAGCGATCAGAGTGCGGAAAGCCATTTATAAAAATTCAGAATATTTGAGTCTACACTTTTATATTCAAAACTTGCTCCTTAGTCTTTCTGGTGCTGTTAATAAAATCTTACCTTCCAGGATCATATTTGGAAACTTGTATAGATTAAGCAGAGTCGAGCTGAGTTAAGTAACTTAGTCATCAAACATGTCCGAAAAATATTATTTTTACTTAGTGTTCCAATTGGAACGATCGGTATGTCATTACAACAGGCACAAGAAATATGACCTATGAGATGTGTATCCCAAGGTGACATTAGATATGGTTATTATGTTATCGTGCTAACACATAACTTTGTCAGTCTGCTAAGCTGCTGAGCTGTTTACCCAAAAATAGTTTTACCGTCATTTTTCCTAGACCAAACTTTTCACCGCCATATAAAAGAGCCCAAGAAAAGTACTAGAACTAGCGGTATCTCATATAGAATGAAATTACATACATGAACAAATATTGGAAAACAATTTGCAATTCAATTCAATAACAAGCAGTGAGTTACGCCAACAGAAGCTGAAAATACGGTCAACGACCATCTAGGTTCCTCGTAGAACTAAACTTTACGTAATATGTCGATAATGTGTCGCAAGTTTGCTGCATTCAAATACATAATTCGTTGCATCTCATTGACACACATCGAACGTAGCAAATCGTCGCAATATGATGCCTCTAATTGGAATGTACATTCTTTACTATTCATAGTTAAAGCGAAGGAAATTTCAAGTGGGAAATATTGATTTTATAAGTGTAACTAAATATAAAAAAAATACATTAAGATTTTTAAAGAGTCAACGCTCAGGGTATATCTGACGCGTGTTGATGTTGAATTTTCAGATAGTTTGTGTTTAGTGACTAAGTTGGAAATAACAATAATAATATGATTATAGTATTGTGCTGCTTGGAGGCACTATTTGTTGACCACTATCGATAGAGACCTCTTATAAATACCACACGAACACTTTCAAATGCTATTCAATACAAAGTTCATATTAATTAAGATAAATTATTTCACGTGAAATAGGGCCAATAATGCTTCTAGTGTTATTGAAATGTACCGTTGAATCGTTGATATTCCAATGCTAAGCGCAATAAACTAGCGTATCAACAATGGAGGGACATAGGTCCTTTTTATTTTAGTTTTCAAATTCTCTTTCCAAGATGCGATTGTATAATGTTGAAAATTGAACAATTATGTTAAATCATTCATTCAATAATAATAATTAGACAATTATTATATAAACGATCTAGTCTACTGCATAATATATCTATATAAAAATGTAATTATAAAAAACGTGGGAAAATATTATTAATCGTTTGATGACAATTTTGAGGGGGATCTATATCTGTGACAAGGAGACTCAAATAATTATAATTATTATATAATATAAAACAAAGTTGCTTACCGCTGTCTATGCCTATGTACCTATGCTTAGTTAAAATTACGCAACAGATTTTGATGCGATTATTTTAATAGATAAAGTTATTCGAGAAGAATGTTAAGTGTTTTAGGTGTTTCTCATGTCATGTCGTAAATAAACATATCCTGTAGAATATTTAAGTATTACATCCGTACGAAGCTGGGCCGGATCGGATCGGACAAAATGAAATTTATAATCACTTAGTATGGATTGAATTAAATCCAAAACGAATTAAGTCAACACCTAAAAAAAGTTTCAGGAAAACGTCCTAAGAAGTTTGAATAAAAAAGAAATGAATCCTATTACTTGCCGTGCCTGTCAAAGCATCTAACACCCGACTCTGCGCTTTGTCAACAGGCGGCTTCAATTTCTAAGCGTTATCTGATAGCGTAACATGAAATGGCTTAGTTTATTTTAAATTTGTAAACGTTGATCTTTATTCAAAAACTTATAATGTTCCTAATATTATAAGTCTCAGTCTACTTTAAAAATATAGAAATTACATATTTTTTCTTTGGCTCTTTTAATTGTTATTGTATCAAGCACACCAAAAAAGGTGAGCAAAAAGTATTTATTCGTTGCGATATTTTATCTTAATTTATAATAAAATTTGAGTGTCTGTTTGTAATATTAAGATGACCGCTGTTTATTAAATGTGTACATGGTACATAACAACTAAAACAACATTTTTTACTATATTGGTATGTCTGGCTGGCTCTAGGCGAACCATAAACCAACTTCTTACTTAATTTAACTTTACAATGCAACTTCACTATAAAAACATTTAAAAAATATGATCATATTGACAATCCAGACACACACCTTTACATCTTCATAAGCTTTTGATAATGTTTCTAAACGAGTCATTTATGGTACGAAAAATTATTCGTTCGAAATTCAAAATAAAATAAAATAAATTTATAACGTCCAATATATCCCGTTACAGTCATATAATGCACACTACGTAAAGAGGTCTTATTTTATAAATGCAGCTCATAATCTGTGCTATTATAAATACAAAAGTAATGTTGTCTTTCTGTCTGTTGCTCTTTCAAGAACAAACTTTACTGAATTTGATTATATTTGGTATGCAGTAAGCTGTATCTTCAAGGTCCGTGACCAAAAACTCAAACAAGTGTAAAGCAGCGTGCAACAACTAGCAAGTTATAAATATAAAAACGTAATAATACAATCCACAAAAGTCCCGGTGAGTACCTCTAGTAGGTAGTTACCTCTAATTGATTAATTAATCCGTTACGAATATTTGTCATGAACCAAATCGAACCCACGATAATTACCATAGCGACTGTACCTGTTGACTTCCAGGCAGGATATATTACGTACATATATAATTGTATTTAACAAACATGACTGTATTTTTTAAATGTTGAAAAAGAGTAACTACTGATTTTCTTGGCGGTTCTTCTCCGTAGAAACTACTTTCCAAACCGCTTGAATTAATTGAAAAATGACAATTCAAAACTGACAAACAGACTTGAAAAAAATTTATTTTGTTTTTGATTTTGAGTGATTACCTATGACAATTTGTTGAAGCTCTATTAGTATACAGTGTTAATCGACGTCTTAATGCGTCACAATTAAATTGATAGCAATTATAATTATTATAGCTAATTATGTACAGTATTACCATAGAAGTAATGATAGAGCAAGTCGTATAGCGGCGGTGAGTTGCGCAGGCGCACCGTGTCGAGATGAAGTCCGTTAGTTCCCAAGTAATCGGATCTTCCGCATAAACCAGTCAAGTTTCCGACTGTATCTCGACTAGTAATAGTTTTCTATTAGCTTAATTTGCATACGTTTTAATAATTGATGATTATTTACTAGGAACCAATAATGACATTTCCTGTCAGGACTTTGGGTTTTTTTTTATTTGTACGATAGTTTATTGGCAAAGACATGTTATGAATTTATTAAGATTGTTTTTTAGTGATATGGAACCTTGTGTCACCATTTATTTTAGTTTCAATGACACTAACTTTTTTTTTTTTATTTGATACTGTCTAGTGTTGTGTAAAAATTGTTTTAATAATCCACAAATTAGATGGACATATATTGTTCTTACCAAAAGTGTTATCTCAATATATTCGATACAAAATTTTATAGATGATAGAAAAGCGTGAAGTTAATACCTGTTGACTACCAAATTAATTTAAATAATGGCATTAACTAACAATACTTTGTATTTTTAAAATGTTGAAAAAGAGTAACTACTGAGTTTCTTGCCGGTTCTTCTCTGTAGAATCTTCTTTCCGAACCGGTGGTAGCTTCACTTAATTGTAAAATGACGATTCAAAAGTGCTTGTAAAAGCCTACTTGAATAAAGTTTATTTTGATTATGATTTATTTCATAATAATTTACTCGCTTACTTAACATCGCTAACAAAAGAGCCTTAATAAATTTTCCCAAGCATGTATACTTTACAAAAGTGTACATATTATAAGTATATTTATTGTACATACGTATATTACTTATTATGTATGCAATGCTGAAAAATGTATATACATTTTAATTTAATTTTTTAAGCCGTAATTTTTATGTACAAGGTAACGTTACTCATAACAAATATTTAAAGTAACTCCAACATAATGTGATCGTAAATAGAATATAAAAGAAACAGCCGTCCCGTATCCCAAGTCAAGAAACAATTTACATACACGCATACAAGAACATGTAACATGTAACTCACCTGTTCACTTTGAACAGAAGTCCTACTGGGGTCATTTCAAATTGTTCGAAATTTGAATTACTATCCTTCACTTCACACCGGCACAAACAGTTCGAAACAGTCAAAGAGTCACAAATAATAAAAAAAGTTCGTATATATAAACTTACAAAAAATTCAAAAATCGAATTGCGAATTTTCAAATTACTGATTTAACATTTTTTGTCTGTGGTTCCAAGGAAAATACGATTCTAAATCGATTCAATAATCGTACTCTGCTTATCAGAGGGATTGATCGATTGTGAAGCGTGGTGGTCGGTCGGCGGTCGCGAGAGCTGTGAGGTGACAAACAATGGTTGTGAGGACTAATTATACAAGTTCTCCTCATTCGTTACAACAGGTGGGAACGGTTTATTCAATGTAAAAGACAATTGGAATTCTGGTGTATGTCTATGGGATTCTTGTGTTTAAAAACAAGATTTTAATATTTTTCATATAAGCCGAACTAGTTCTAACTATAATGGTTCTGCTGAATAATGTAAATGTAATATTTTATAATATCCTTTACTTTTTTTTAATAATAACATACGGAGTCCTTCAGAGTTTTTCTGCTTGGTTAGTGTTGCATTTATAAAAAAAAATAGTACGTATTAAATAGTTTAATGCATTCCATACAACGCTACATCCATTTTAAATACAAAATAATTTAAATTTTTAATAAAAAAAATACTTTAATTATAATCAAATCTCATTACAGTGACAAGTTTATTTCGAATACGAAATGTTTTTAAATTTTATCTTAAAAAGGGTAAAACAAAAAGTTTTTATATTTTTCAACGCTACCTTAATAATTTATTATGACTGTTGCTTTTTATTATTTTATTTATGAGGGTTTTGAAGAATACTCGCAAGGTCAGTGTCTTAGTGTTTTTTGGACAGAATAGGCATGAAAAATACGTTAATTAACAATTCATTAAAAGTAACGCATTGGTAGAACTAAACTTAAAATGTACAAATTAAGTCAGCTTAGAATATAATCTTTACTGATCGTATTAGCGTTATTGAGTAACAGACGCCAACACAAACATAGGATAACTGTATTTTATACACAACGTAGTAAACTAACAAAAATAATATTACACCATAAACTACATAGAGTCATCCATCTTGGTAATAAAAAAAGTAAATATCATCTTTACGTGCCTCTGTGGGATGTAAGCTTTTGTCTCTGGTGGAATATAAGCTCTGTTAAAATCCCTCACACTTCAACGACCTCGTTGGTCAATTAGTTAGCTTATAAGGCTGGACATTTTGAAGTTCCGGGTTCAATTCTAGTCAAAAGTTTTAGTTCATCTTTCATTATCAAAAGCCATCGAAAGTTTTAATTTAATTCTTCTGATGAAGAACGCCTTTGTTTTAGTTGGATGGCATTCCAGTCGTGCATCTCTAGGGATTATGACAGTGATGGCATCTTTGTTTGCGTAGCAAGCACGTGTTAACATTAAGATCTCCGCTGCAATGGACTTACTTAAATAGTCCTTCTACCCTGAGAATGGTAGCGTAATGAATTTGTCAAGATAAAATGATTAATATTTAATATTTATTAATATGGGAAACGCTAATTGTAGTTAGAAGAACGTTTTAAATATCCATTGAGCTTTACTATTCGTTAACCTTTGTTTTTTTTTCTCGCTGGAAAAACACTTTACGTGCTTCCCCCACGTGATGGAAAGTGGGGGGGGGGGTGGTATTTCCCGGTTTCCAGGACGCCGAGTGCGCCCAAGTGCACCGCGTATACCCACTAAAAATCCAGCGGTACCTTCTCCGTCTTTCGGCGGGAGCGGGCCACGGGATCGCTTACGCATGCTACCGTGACACTATTCGTTAACCTTGAACGAACCCTTCGTTAAACTTCATTTGAATATTTAAATATCATTTTAAATTTTAATATTTGACATCATAAATGCAATCAACGTCACTAAGATTGCACTTTATATAAAAATAACAATTTAGTGTTTCATAGTTTGAAGCGTGACCCTAGAAACAAAATATAAGACTAAGTACAAGGCTGCTACTTCCCATCATTAATGGTTTTATTACGTCCACCACATCCGCGCACGCGCACACCACAGGATGCTATGACTTACCAACCAATGTGTTCGAATGTTACCATTCTTATTGTCATAGCAATAAGAACTATATTCTTGAATTATTTCACAATGATAACATTGCTGAAACAGAAGTCCTACCATACAATCAAGTATGATAGCCCTTAACACAATTGTAATAAAGACTATTTTAAAGCGATGAGGTTTAATAATCATTTGGTATCATGGTTGTCGCCTTCTTGTCGTCTACAGCATATTGTTTCCTTTATATATAATTGAATATTTTAATAACAATGGCGCTTGCTGTCCTTTTTTGTTGGGTAATGTTGGCAAATACGTATTTCCGAATACAGAGGCTATAAAATCCGAGACAATATTATGTGCAAATGTAAAGTGGCATTTAGTAAATATGCGGACTAATATGAATATTTGGACTGGCAAGTTTACTACCTGATGGTAAGTGGTCACCACTGCTGATAGACATAAGTACTCTCAGAATTATGAATTATTCTTTATATAAAAACAATGCTTAGTTTATAGTCGGGATTGCTCAGTGGTGATTGTGGATGATTGCGGATTCCAACCCAGGCAAGCACCACCAAATTTTCATGTGCTAAATTGGTGTTTTATAATTCATTTCAAACTTATTGGTGAAGGCGATATCACGAGGAAGCTTGCATGTGTCTAATTTAAACGAGATTCAGCCACATGTGAACCCACCAACGCACATTGGAGCAGCGTGGAGAGATATGCTCCTAACCTCCTCTTCTTAGCCTTAGCCCAGCAGTGGATAATTTACAGGCTGTTACTATTACACGACTAACTTCGGGAACTAAGCTATTATGTCCCTTGTCCTTGTAACATTGGGTCAACCACTCAAACCGGAACACAACAATACTATGTACTCTTTGGCGGTAGAATATATTATGATAGGTAACTATCCTTGTATAGAGCCCATCAAGCTATATCAATACCAAGTTGGTTTGATCGACACCGAATTTCTGACACATTCCTCAAGGTTGTTAATCACCACAATCTCGAGCTTGGCGGTGTAGGAAACCTGCATGTGTCTAATTTCAATGAAATTTTGCCACATGTGAATCCACCAACCATTGGAGTAGTGTGGTGGAATATGTTCCTAACTTTCTCCTCAAAAAGGGATAGGCCTGCTGTGGGTAATTTACAGGCCGTTTTGTTATAGATGCAATTCTTCGACTAATATTTACGTGTACCATCGTGTGGACGATTGACTCCTTGAAATATCTTAATACATACAATAAATCTGTAACAGGATATTGTCCGTCCGTGCACGCAACCTGCGGAAACCACTGGGTGGACTTTAATTAAACTTGGTGATAGCTTATATCCTGTCTATGTGTAACGTTATTCTTATTTTAAAAAGCGAAACAGGCTTAATACCGAAATATTGTACTGCCATACAATATTTGAAGCACTTATGACATTATTGTAGTTTTTTGTAAATTTACAATAGAAGTTTTCCTCATTGTATCTTTCACACAGATTATAATTTTATGATACATTAAGTTTACCTTAAAGAATCGATATACCAGCTATTGATACTAATATAAAATGAATTAAGATTGATTGTGTTTGTATTCTCACACAAGACTACCGTTTTATTTTCATTTGTAGTGTACGTTTAAAACAAAATTTAAACGAGCTGCTAATGTTTTGCAGAAATTGAATCATTTATTTAATAAAAAGATATGCTTTACTTACTGAATGGTGGGGAGGGAATCAACTCTTACATAGTAGGTTTATTTTTTGACGATTTAATTTATTATCCTTTCGATATAATCATCACAAACCGATAGCAGATTTTTCGACAAATTTAATAAAAAATTAATCAACAAATCTTTTATTTTTGGTTTATTCTTTTGTTTTTAATTGTTATGAAAATGCTATAATGGGAAATTCAACAAAAAGTAAATAAAGCAAAAGCTTCTCATATCCCACTGCTGGTGTAAGGTCTCCTCTCATATTTTAGGGGAAGGTTTGGTTGCTACACGCTGCTCTAACGAAGTTTCGATTCACGTAGCACATTCTCATCTGTCACATGTAGATTTCCTCACAATGTTTCCTTCACCGCTAAGCACAAGATGAATTGTAAACACAAACCAAACAGCTCATGTACAGTACCTTTTTTATTGATAGCTTTATCTAGAGTGGTTATAAATCGAAATCCTTGTCCATCTTTAAACATCGCTTGAAAAACTATTATCTGTCCATATCCCAAGAATGTATGTAAGTATGAAATAATATGTAGTGTATAATTATGTATATATTTTGATATATAATATATATTATATATCAATATTTATTATATGTGTATTATTTGGATGTAGTTGTGTGTAGTTTATTATTATACTGTAATATTAGTCTACTTAAATAGTTATTATCTCTTAATTCTATTTGCACTTACCTGTTCTCTCGTCTTAAGTTCCTGTCACCAAAGGTGAGAGATCGCTATAAGCGATAAGACCGCCTTTGCGCACCATTTGTTGTTTTTTGTCTCTCTATTACCCATTATCGTGTAATGTGTTGTGCAATAAAGTATTTTAAATAAATAAATAAAATAAATAAAAAACAATTGTTAAGATAGTTCTAAGTGTGTTTATATTTTATGCAAATCCATTTTCAAAGTGGTTTGCAATTTAATTCTATTACAATGCACTGACGTATTGCAAAATCAGCGTGCAATATCAAACTTAAGAATTCTTAGAAAAATATTTTTGCTATATGTGCTGTAGCTGGTTAATCTGTGTGAATATTTAACAACCAAAATGCATTTCTAAATATTGTATACTAGAGACCTGCCCAGCTTCGTACGGATGCAATGCTGACACTAAATATATTACAAATTGACTTTGTATACAACGTATAAGTTTTTTGTCAGTAGACCATACAAACTGCTGTCACTGCATTAAAATGTATATTTCTCAAATATCTTATGCATGTATTATACACATAACCTCTATACAACACCTTCCTCTTAGATCACTCTATCTATTAATAAAACCACATCAAAATCCAACGCGTAGTTTTAAAGATCTAAGCATACAGCAACAGACGGTGGGACGCGACTTAGATTTATCTGATGATTTTTTTTTATTCATTATAATAGATTTTACTTCTTCGCTCATAAATTCAAAATTACCAACGCCTTACCTCCTATTTTATTGACTGTTTTGCTTTAAACATCACTCCATCTGTTAAAAACTTAGGTATTCTAATAGATAATTCCCTTTCTTGGACTCCACAAATTGCAGAGGTAAGTCGTAAATTGTTTGCTGCAATAGGGCGGTTACGAAAATGGAAAAACCTTCTGTCCATAAATATTAAGAAATCCTTAGCCAATGCTCTTCTCTTGCCAATACTAGATTATGCAGATCAATGCTACTTGGATTTAACCGAAATCCAACTCGACAAACTAGAGCGATTGCAAAACCTGTGCATAAGATTTATTTTCGGTTTACGAAAATATGATCATGTCTCTTCCTGCCGTCTACAACTTAATTGGCTTTCTATAAGACTCCGTCGTAACTTTCACATTCTCCTTCTTCTTTACACTATCCTTTACAATCCTCTTTCTCCTTCCTATTTAAAAGAGTCCTTCTGTTTTCTCGGCTCAGACCAAACACATAGCCTTGGTCTCCGTTCACGGAATGACAATCGCCTTAAGTTACCGACTTGTCTTGTCTGCCAAGCTTTGGAACTCACTCCCCTGAGATATTCGCCAGTCAGAATCTATAAACTCCTTTAAAAATCGTTTATTCAATTACTATTTACGTAAAGTTGATGAACTTTAAATTTATAGTGCATTATATGTATGTCTTAAATTCATTTTGTATATATTATAAGTATATTTATGTATGTATTTAGTATATTTGTATGTATTTATGCGTATATGTATGTATGTATGTAGTTAGGTTTTTATAATTGTTTGGATTACCTTCGCTTCGCTTATTATTATTTGCACTACCCATATATTTTGACTTTTCTTCTTTCACTACGGGTTGTCTGGTAGAGATTACTTATAGCAATAAGACCGCCCTTGTACATCACTTTCTTTTCCTTATATTTGTTATTACTGTTTTTTTTCCTGTTAATGTTTGTGTGCAATAAAGTTTTTATCTATCTATCTATCTATCTACCAACTAACATGTTTTGTAATTAGGTATTTAAAGTTATTATGAAATAACAACAAATGTATGGCCTGTAAATTTCCCACAGCTGGGCTAAGGCCTCCTCTTCCTTTTTTTGAGGAAAAGGTAATAAGTATATTTCACAACGCTGCTCCAGTGCGGTTTGCTGGATTATGAAAACATTTTATTTAGAACACTTTTTATTTTTTAATTGCGACACAAAATCAAACCACTGCCTTAACTTAACGAGTTATCAGCTGTGTCTTCACTCGTCGTCAGATGTTAGGCATAAAAAAGTAGTACAAGTTCTTCCTTGACGTTAAAGCTTGCGACACACCAAATTTCATCTAAATTTGTGCAGCAGTTTAATCGCGAATGGGTAACATACATACATTTGCATTCATAATATTAGTGTATATTCTTACATTAATGTTAGTTAGACATTACGACTTTGTTTAAATAATCGACAACAATATTCCGCTAGTTAAAAGAAGGCGCTATATGAATCACACACGAGTGTAAAGTGGCATTTATTACATACCTGTTACTTGAACTTATTTATATTTCAATAAGCATGACCTTCAAACATACTTAATTCAAAGTTTAAAACATTGAAAAACAGTGTAACGACGATGATGATGTCCTGGCCGTTTTACAACAGGGCAGCTAATATAGGTTCATTTAACTAATATTTTACAGCCAGTTAATATGAGAATTGCAGTTTGGCTTAGAACTCTAATATATTATTTTGTAATTTAACTTTAAATGAATGTACGTTTTATTAATAAAATTTCAGTTATAACGGGTTGGTGGAATGCACGTGTGGCAGAATTTCGATGAAATTAGACACATGCAGGTTTCCTCAAGATGGTTTCCTTCACCGCCGAGCACGAGATGAATTAAAAGCACATTGATATGATTTAGACGACCTCCGTGGTCGAGTGGTGAGTACACCGGTTTTCATGGGTACGCCACTCCGAGGTCCCGGGTTCGATTCCCGGCCGAGTCGATGTAGATTATAATTAGTTTTCTATGTCGTCTTGGGTCTGGGTGTCTGTGGTACCGTCGTTACTTCTGATTTTCCATAACACAAGTGCTTTAGCTACTTACATTGGGATCAGAGTAATGTATGTGATGTTGTCTCATATTTATTTATTTTATTGATATATATAGTGGTGCTTGCGTGGGTTTTAACCCGAATTCATCGATTAAGATGCGCGCGTTCTAACCACTGGGCCATCTCTTAATTACAATAATGCTAAGTTATATTTAATATACAATATAAAAGTGAAGCACGTCAAGAATGCCTTAATACGGGTTTAGTCTATGAGAACTGTCGACAGATGTCAGTCACGTTTGCATCTCGACTGGTCCAACCCGTCTCGTTTATTTATAGTTAATTGATTAACCGTAGCTACTGCATTCTGCGCGTCCAGTTCTAGTCGCTAACATTTTAAGGAAATTGTAATTTTTTTTAACATACAAAACTTTACAACAGAGCGCAACTTCTTCTTTAATAAAGAGTACTTCGGTTATCACCAAATTATTAAGAGATCACATAGACACATTTAGTTAATCATTGTACAAAAGAAAAAACGCTTTTATAGATACTCACATAGAAAACTCTAAAATAAGATTCAATTATGGGGAGGTGGGGGCATGTAATAGACCCTCGCTGACCCTACATCAGAACCAGCGCAAGTTTTGTACAAATTTAGTGGATGGTGTTTTTAAGAGTCGACGTAATTAATCAATTTGTTAAGTTTAATGTTTTATTAGCACTATGAGGGTGGCATTTTCTTTTGGCATTGGCATTTTCTAAAATAATTGAATAAAAAACAAAAAGATTCCATTATATAGGGTTGTTAAGATGGACTGCATTTTTATTCATAAATAATTTGTTTTATTATTATTTTTTTTTTATTTTTGTTACCACAGTTTACATAGCATATTTAAGGTTGGGTCTCTCTAATTGCATGATTCATACTCGTGTCAGAGGGACCCACTAATTTACGTTCCGAAAGCATGCAGTTATAAAATTCATCACTAATATGATTAACTTATTGCTTCATCTGCGATTAGATTATAATACTATTTACTTGATATCACTATACCCTCAAGATAATATAGGTCATTGTCAATGTCGTCAAATAAATTGAGAGATCACTATAAGCGATAAGACCGCCTTTGCGCACGTTGTATCTAATTGTTTTGTATTTCCTATATATTTCCATGTGTCGTGCAATAAAGGATTTTAAATAAAATATATATATATATAGTTAATAATTCATTTAATTAAAGTACGGCCTGTCAAAATCACGATTCAAATATACTCAGAATGTCATGAAAAATATTTAAACTTGATGCCTTATTTTAGTACGAATAACACAATACATAAGTTATAAAACTCTTAATGTAATTAAAAAAAAAGAAATGTCACGTTGACAGTATAAAGTAAACGAGTAACAATACGCTCCTATAATTAAATAGCGTAACTTAAATAGCGTGCTATGCTATGCAACTGTACCCTGGTAGAATCTTCGTGTAAGTCATGTGACTATCTCGCACATCTGGACTTCAAACAATAAAACATCATTAGATAAAGAACAAGGAACGTTGTGTAACGGGTGATTGTCCTGAGGTGTTATCGACGCGAGTTCGATTCCTGTTTGGCATTCCTTTCGAGCTCGTAAAACTCAAACAATGGCGTTTGAACCGTGAGCGTATATTTCCCGCGTTATAAAATATAAATCACTTTATAAAATGTTCTATTGTAAATACTAATTAAAAATTTATTTTGACATAACTAGAATACTTGGTTCGTATTTTGGTAAGGATGTATGGTGTACAAATTGTTATAAAAAATATTTGTTACTAATTTGATAATTATTTACGTTCGCACAAATTTATACATTATTCATTATTGAATGCTCTCAATTTTTTCGTAGCGTTACAAAGCGTTTGCCGTATATTTTTGACGTCTTCGATTGACGACTTTCAAGCTCCCTATGCAACATTCATTTTTTAACAGCCGTGAAAATAACACTTTATTTCGGGTTAGTATAAAAACTGTATTAAAAACTAACTAGCACTACTGACAATGACTATGCAAATCGTTAAAAGCTATATATAATATGCATTTATATCTTTATGGATAAAGAAATCACTTTATGCATAAGAGGAACTGACCCGCACGTTGATTACCAAACGTTCTTGTTTTGTGGTAGACAACCGTACTCTATTGTCGAGAATATCGTTAATTTTTATATATAACTAGCTGTCCCGCGACCTTATACGCGCTTGAATTTAATAAAAAAAAATATTATTGTATCTTAAGTTACTCCTTATTATATCAGTTATCTGCCAGTGAAATTCTCGTCAAAATCGGTCCAGTCGTTCCAGAGATTAGCCGGAACAAACAGACAGCTGTCTGTCTGTTGCCAAAAATTGTAAAAAAACATATTTTGGTATGTGTATGTGTATACATACATATGCATGTAAAAAGGGTTATTCTATTATTACAAACAGACACTCCAATTTTATTATATGTAATAGATAAAGGTTCCGCTTTTTGTTATTTGGCTACGGAACCCAAAAATCGGACAAAATATTTAAATCAATTTTTAGTTTAAGGTAAAATTATTATAAATTTTGAAAATCTCAAAATGTGTGAAAAGGATTGAGGTTAGAGGTTAACGACAGCTTAGCTTGACGGAAGCTAAAATTATTCATTTGATAAATTTAGATTCCATTGTGTATAATGTTTATCAATTCTACAAAATCGTTTACAAAATTACTAATTGTTTTAAGTTTTATTTATTTATTAAATCAAAACATTTATTAAAATTACGGACTTACACAATTTTCATGGTTCATGAGCTATAGGATGTTTAAAAAGAGTAACTACTGAGTTTCTTGTCGGGTTTTCTCGGTAGAATCTACTTTCCGAACCGGTGGTAGCTTCACTTAATTGTAAAATGACGATTTAAAAGTTCTTGTAAAAGCCTACTCGAATAAAGTTTATTTTGATTTTGATGATTTTCATTTTATAAGATACAAAGTGGCAGTGGGCTGCTCATATTTGTCGCAGAACCGACAACCGTTGGGGAAAACGCGTTCTAGAGTGGAGTTCGCGTCTCGGCAAACGTTGTGTAGGACGTCCTCAGGCACGGAGGAGTGACGCAGTCCTATGTCCAGCAGTGGACGGAAACGGGCTGATGATGATATATAGATGCAAAGTTAGTTTTTAGAACAGCAACAATATTGGTTGCACTATAAATACGCTTCACAGTTTTCACTTCACGCATTTATTCATATTGTTACGGAATACCAAATTTATTTCAAGTCATATCGAAGTGTGTTTAGATATGAAAACTGATTTCTAATTCCATCGTGATTTTAACAGGATCGCATAGTTGTCGAGAACAAATCACTTCGCATATCAATGAGATTCGAGGTGAATTGTAGAGAAAAGCACTCTTGCGCAGAAAATATTAGTTAAATAGGTAAGTTACTAATAAACTGGAAGGTAATACTTAGTACTTATAATTAGCTAATATATTGAAGGATAAGACTTTGCTAATCTATTAGGGTTATTTTTAAGATAATTAACGTTACTTAGTAGTACTTATTAGTTTTTCAAGCGAAAAACAACAAACATTTCTGTGGCTTCGTCCCAATATGAAGGTTAACCAGTGTAGATACAGGCATTAGATACTGGTGGTTTGTTAATATAGTGTAGGAGGTCCATTAGACCGTAAATTACTATGTCTATATATTTATATATAATTAACATTAGTAATGTCAGTAAAATGGTACATCTATTACCTTTAAACGTGCTTTAAAATTTAGAGGCAAGTTACTCAAAGTGCATCATTGAAAATTTTACGTAAAAAACTTGCCAAGATTGATTGTAATTAAGACACTGAGGTTCCGTACAGTATACATATGTCATATACGCTTATTCCATAAATAAAGAGTCCAATAAATTAATGTATAATTTGATTATATATATAATGAACTATAATAATGACAGTAAAATTCTATAAGTAATTTAGTGCAAATAAAATCTATTACCTTTAAACATGTCTTAAAATTTAGAGGCAAGGTACTTAAAGTGCATCGTTGGAAACTTTACGTAAAAAATTGCCAAAATCGTTTGTAAGTTTGACACTGAGATTCCGTATAATATACGTCGTATATTCCATAAGGAAAAATGATATAAATTAGCCAATTATTAGCTAATTTTAAACATAAATGATTTGAAAATTATATATTATAACATTTATAGGTTATATTATTGGGCTTCGTTGCTTTCTAAGCTAAACTATCGAAGCAATTAGTTAGATTTCGTTCTGAAACAATTGTCTCTTTATTTACTAAGAAGACCAGAAGACCATAATCCTGAAGATTTTTCATAATTGGTGGAAATACTACCATACCACTCATCTGATGTATAATAATGGGGAATCTTTGATCTCTTGGTCTATATGTCTTAAAGCTCTTCTTCACCTGATCGATCAGCGTCGAGCAGCTTGCATATAACGAGTACTTAATTTGAATTACATTGAACAATGCAATCCATTTCCCCAATTATAGCTTGGGACAAGATCAAGGTTAGTCGACAACGTGGAGCAACCCCTTCACGGTAGCATGGGCAAGCGATGCCGTGACGTCCTTCCTAAGTGGTTTTATAGTAAATATTCCGTCACATATGGCACCCTCGAGTCACACATAAACTTCTCGATGGGGAAACGTATTTTAGAAAGATAAAAAAACTAAGCCGATAAAATAATAGACGACCTCAGTGGTCGAGTAGTGTGTACACCGGTTTTTATGGCTACGCCAGTCCGAGGTCCCGGTCCGATTCCCGGCCGGGTCGATGTAGAATATGTTAATTAGTTCTCTATGTTTTTCTTGGGTCTGGGTGTTTGTGGTACTGTCGCTACTTCTGATTTTCCATAACACAAGTGCTCTAGCATTTATGAGTAGCCGGAGAAAAACAGCCGTGGACAACAACAGGCTGATGATGATGATGAAGTGCTTTAGCTACTTACATTGGGTTAAGAGTAATGTATGTGATGCTGTCCAATATTTATTATTATTTATTATAAGGGACGCTAAGTATAGCCTACAGAACCCCAAGCAAACTTCACATGTATCGTTTCCAATTCCCTTCATCAAATATTTTAAGGACGTTCTTACAATGTAATCTTTAATCTGCGTGTAATGATCCTTAATTACGTTTATAATTGAATTTCAGAAAGTTAACGCGGCGAATGACTGTTTTTATCAGATACAAACATTCAGGATATCCGTTTAATATAAAAAACTTCGACGCTTCTGATTGACAGCGCCAAGATTGTTCAACTTTTCCCATCATCGGAATGGTGTTTATGATGTATTTTTGTAAAAAAATATATATTCATTAAATTATCTGTACTAACTTAAATATTATAACTTTAAACAGCAAAAAAATATGATGATATTGCTATTGAAACATATTTCAAGTGGTTGGTTTCTGGTTCTCTTTCTAATAGTTTAGACTGACGGTGGAGACCACCTATTGACCATGTAATTCTTTTTTATTGTATAGGTTGGCGGACGAGCATATGGCCCACATGATGGTAAGTTGTCATTACCCATAGACAATGACGCTGTAAGATATATTTACTATTCCTTAAATCGTCAATGCGCCACTAACCTTGGGAACTATGATGTTATATCCCTTGTGCCTGTAGTTACACTGGCTCACTCACCCTTTAAACCGGAACACAACAATACTGAGTACTGTTGTTTGGCGGTAGAATAACTGATGAGTGGGTGGTACATACGGGCAAAGCCCTACCACCAAGTAATTCACAACAAAACAGCAATGCTTCCTATCACTGCGTTATGGTTGGACGTTTGAGTGTAATTCATAATATATATGAGACATATGAGACAACATCACATACAGTACTCTGATCCCAATGTAAGTAGCTGAAGCACTTGTGTTATGGAAATCAGAAGTAACGACGGTACAACAAACACCCAGACCCAAGACAACATAGAAAACTAATGATAATCTACATTGACTCCGCCGGGAATCGAACCCTTGACCTCGGAGTGGCGTACTCATGATCACCGGTGTACACACCACTCGACCACGGAGGTCGTCATAATGTGTGTTAACAGGCGCTCTCTATATTACTCATATCACTCTCATATGTTTCCAACTTGAGAATGTTTAGTAGAAGGATCAATAAAACAAACCCGTGGAAGTTTTTATTTCTGGCTTGCATATACGTTAGCCCACTGACCAATGAGAGATGATTTTGCTTATTTAAAAACAGAAAAAAAAACAGAGGCATTCATCCTATTACTGCACGCATGTCGAAGTGAAACGAATATATTTTATCATTTTCCCAATGAACTCTCTTATTTCCCAGACTCAAAAGTATCCAATATGATATTCCTTTTGTTGAATATGAAATTACAGAACGCTAGATTATCCCGATAAATTACCTAAGGCTATACATCATATAATAATCAGAATAACACAAAGACCTGTCGAGATAGATTATTATCTATTATTTTATCGTATCAGCCTTTTATGATAATATATTAGCCACGAAATACAAAATATCTACCTACTTAGTTTTACTAATTAATGCCCCGATTACAACACTTATTAGAAACAATAATCAAAGCAGATTTAAAAATAAGAGCATTGAAAAAAAATTATACGGACAAATAATATCGTAAGCATGGTCTTGCTTACGATATTATTTGTTTCAGACCACGTGATACATGACACCGATATCTGCTCCCGTTATAGGAAACGAAAGTGTGTCCGGGCTTTCGGCTGCGTGATCCCATTCGATCGGATTCAGTTAATCGACAAACTTCGATTTCGCTATTAGCTGATTATAAACGGTAACAAAATCTAACTAATAATTGGCGTCACTAGAATCATTCCACTAAATTTTTAAGGTATATTGATCGATTAAAAAATTAATTTAAAGTTACGTCTTCCATACAAACTTTTTACCCCTATATCACCCACTTCTAGGTAAAATTTCAAAAATTTCTTCCATATTGTTTACTATGTAATACGATATAGAACGATCGTATACACCAAGTTTCAGAGCCCAGTCAGGACTTGTTATTTTTTATATATAAATTAGGATGACTCTAAAAGTCCACTCCTAATAACAAATTAACACCCTTAAGGGAAATATGAGAACTTATATAAAAGATATGAGAAGTCTTTGGTTATGACTTAGTCTACCAATGGCATTTTAACAGGATTATTAATAGAATATTATATGTACACGTTCGCTATGATTAGAGATTCTCAGAGCATGACGTCCGCGACCGTGAAACCTCACATTACATTTTAACCACTGCTTTGCAGAAATATAATTTCATATCAATCAGCTACGCATAATATTTGCATGATTTTTTTAAACTGGCAACACTGGTTGCTTCTATGAAACGAAAGTGCGTTAGCGGATATTTTTGTTAATAAAAAGAAGTTTCACACTTTCTTTGGCAATTTTTCAAATAATTTTTCATTACATTTGTGATGATTGATTTATTGTTCGAACTTCAGGGAACTCACTATAACTTTAAGAATGCCTATACCGTCTTTACATCAACGTTTTTTAGATCTTTTCAGTATGGGTGAAATTTTTCAATTATTGTGTTGGGTTGTAATTTAGTCCACGCTTTAATAGCTTCTGAAAATATCTAGTATACTAAGAATTTCTCATTAACGCCCAATCAAATGGCTTTTTTCTCTCGCTGCAGACATGCGCTAAGCGTTTCCCCCAAATGAAATGTTGAGGTTTGTGGGACTCGCTCATGTACTAACCCTCTAAAAAACCAACGGCACCGACTCCTCGTCTTCGGTGGGCGTGACAGTATCACTTACGCGTGCTAGATGACGACCATTAATAAGTATTGCTGTCTGGCGGTAGAATACTTATTTAGTGGGCAGTACTTTTCCTGACATGCCAAAAAAAAGCATAATTTAACACCTCTATAATATGGCTTGCATCTCGCTTAACACGTTAATATTTTTACTTACAAACACCGTGTGAACTACAAAAATTTCCATACAATGGAACAACACATGACTACGTCTGGGTTTTGATAAAGCACCGCTGAACTAAGTGCGGGTTAAGCTTATTTAATTATACATATGAGTATCTTTTGCATATCTAAGATCTTGACAGAGATTTTGCTCGAAAAAGCAATTGTTTTGGACATAAATACCCACGTTTGAAGTTGTTTATGGATTTTTTTATTTCTTTCTGCTAAAACGGTTTTTACCAAGAATTTATCAAGTTTTATTTTTAATCTTAGTCCACATCGGTTGTAATAAAAGCTTTCGATCTATAAATAATTAATACATGAACGGTTTCAGTGGTCGTTCCTTTGTTCAATACTCGGTAACTGGTTCGATTTAGGTGACAAGTTTTTTGATGTGTTTAACGTTCGATTCCTTTGTTTGTGTGTTTGAGTATTTTAATACAGCATATCTTTTATTCTATCATTGTTTACGTACTAAAGAAATTCTTCTAAATATTTGTCAAAAATAATTGTAAAATAAAGCTTATCTTTACAAGAAATCTTTAGACTAGATCTAGTTAGTATTCATATTTTTACGACTTTAAACGAATATGGCTGTATTCTAGACAACTACATACGGAAATATTTACGTTTAAGATTTTAAATTTAAATGGTTATTTTTATTATTTAAATGTTAAAAACGGGATAATTACCATTTTTTTTTATTTGATGGAGCCCGAAATTTCGACATTATCTACGAATGTCTTGTTAACGAGAGGAGTCTCGAAATTATTACTTTTTATTTGATAAATAATAATAATAAGTAGAAATGTTTAATTTTGTTATAATATGAACAAGATATAGTTCATATTGAATAAAATGCTTGGTTGTTAATTGTTAAGTTTCTAGAATAATTGAATTAAATAATTGTACATATGTATATATATTACATCATGTTATTTGAAAATTATTAACAGTTTCTAATTACCTTTTATTTGCATTACGTTAATTTTTTTTTATAATTCTTTATTGCACACCACAAACAAAAAAAAAAGAAAGTACCATAAAATTAATAAAATACAAAAAAAGAATTAAAAAAAAAACAAAACAAATTGTTAATTTATGTGGTTTATCAAACGCATTCTTAAATAAAATTGATTTTGATTTGCTGTAAGAAAACTGCGTGCGAAATCTAGTATGAAATAATTTTGCTTGTTCGCATAAATTGTTTTCCCTACATTACAAGTGGGTTCCTATTTCTTGCGGTAATAGTTCCCATGCTTTCGTTCACAATTGTCGTCGGTTTCTCTTCAATTACGGTTTCTTGTGACAATGGTATGTTTATATTGACAAGCGCTTCAATGGAAATATTCCATCTAAATGTACCATTTAGATAATAAACGTACGCAACTTAAATAAAAAAAAAAAACTGTTTATCATGGTATAGATACAGAACGTATATTTAACTTATAAAATTATGTATACTTGGTAGTAGGTCTTTGTGCAAGCCCGTCTAGGTATGCCCCCCACTTATCATAAAAACTAGCGACCCGCCACGGCATCGCACTGCCGATTTTCTTACAATGTTCACAGTTTTTCATTTATTCTCTACTATACTGTGAATGTATTATACATATAGACATTCCTCTTGAATCACTCTATCTATTAAAAAAAACGCATCAAAATCCGTTGCGTAATTCTAAGGATCTGAGCATACATAGGAACAGGCAGCATTAAGCGACTTTATTTTATAGTATGTAATGATATTAATGATATACTGCAAGCACCGTGAGTAAGTCAGTGTAACAGCAGACGTAACGGTCCTAATATTTGCAGTTCCCGAGGTGGTTGGGCATTGGCGATATACGAATTGCTTATAATTTCGTAAAGCGCCAATTATTACAAGCAGCACTTACTGGCCTATTTGCCTGTCCGCCTACCTATGCCATAAAAAAAACGTCCAAAAATACAGCTTGTTTTTGACCGCAGTTAAAATGAATTATGAACAAAGATTAAACGGGCACATAAAATTCAACACCAATCGGTAAGAAAGAGATAGCATTATCTAGACAAGGAAAGGAAGTCAATGAAGCCGCAATACAATAGATAAGATCTTAGACTAAGACAATTAATTATTTCTATAGGGCCATCAACCCATGCGTCATTTCGCGGTTCGGTGACGGCGAGTTATGTCGGCACATAGCTACACATATAGCGTCGATGCGACTATATAATGTTGATAATTTAATTTGATTTTACAATCAACCTGTTCATTTTATTATTGAAATAATTCGAAGGCATTAATGTTGTATATTAATTTACTTAGGTTTGTTTTGTTGCATACCCAATGGGAAATCCAATTTAAAAACGTTACAAGGAGCACAACAGAATTTTCTTAAAAATTTGAGTATTTTAAAAACAATATATAGAACATTTTCCCTCTCTTTTTATCCACAATAATTTTCATCCTAAGTTTAGCCCTCTAGTTCAGGAATTAAAAAATAATAACATATGTATTATGTATTATGATAGACACAAATTAAACACATAATTCCATAATTCAAAAACTTAATAAAGTGACACAGCCAAGAAAAATATCATGCTTAATTACACCGTCTTCGGAGATGAATTTTCAAAAATATCTTTAACATATCTCATATTTCTAATATCCAACGAATTTGCATACTTAAAAATTTACAAAGGCAAAATTTTACAAAGGTATTACGGACCAAAATTTCCTTCCGTTAGTCTTTCAGCGATTAAGAGAGTGTGTTGTATGTCAGTCAGTAATTTTAATTATTACTAAGATGTTATCATCTGAATACATTATACACATTAATAAACATAAAGTATATATGAGGCAACATTAGAAACATTCTTGGATACCGATAGAAGTAGCTGAAACCCTTGTGTTATGCTTATGGTTTATCAATTTAAATACCTTGCGCATGTTTTGACTCCTGCCCTCAAAGATGATGATGACACTGATAGGGAGCGAAGAGCGATGTGTGTTAGAGCTAACATGATTGCCGTTGATTTGCACGTTCCTCGAGGGAGGTCAAGCTTACCCTATTTAAAGCATACTGCACCTCTTTCTACACGTGTAGTCTGTGGGCTCATTTTACTCAAAAAGCTTACAACGCTCTTCGCATCCAATACAATAACGCATTTCGAATTTTCATGGGGTTGCCCCGCTACTGCAGCGCGTCTGGGATGTTTGCAGAAGCTCGCACGGACTGCTTTTATGCGTGCTAGCTCCAACAGTATCCTGCGTATGATAGCTGGTAGACTAGATTGTACATTTATCAACAATTGTTGTAAGATCTCGGCTGGACCTATTGTTTACAGCTAGTAGTTGTGATAAGGAGCATTATGCCTATTTAATATGTATTAATATTATTTTTATAGCACTAAGATAGTTATTAAGAAAAATTTGTAACTAACACTATGAGTCATTAATACGAGAAATAAATTATTATTTTTATATAATGTCGGAAGTAGCGACGGTTCTACAAACACTTTTTTTTCGCTGGAAGAACGCTTTACACGCTTCCCCCACGTGATGGAAAGTGGGGGGGTGTGGGACTCCCCGGTTTCCTGGGATGCCGAGTGCGCCCAGGTCCACCGGGTTTACCCACTAAAAACCAGCGGTACCCTCTCAGTCTTTCGGCGGGCGCCGCGGGATCGCTTACGCATGCTACCGGGACTCCCTGACGTACTACAAACACCCCGACCCAAGACACATTAAAAACTAATGAACTTTTTCTACGTCGACTCGGGCGGGATCCGAACCTAAGATCTCGAAGTAGCATACCCATGAAAACCGGTGTACACACTCCTTGACCACGGAGGTCGTTGTGGCATTGATTACATCATTGCTTGTCAACCTTAATAACACCTAAATCATTTTAACGCTATCATACAAAATTGAAAGCCAACCAACGCACAAACCATTAAAGATTAATTACGATAATTTTTGTTTTAATTTATTTATTTGATATTCCATTTAGGGATTGGTAAGTACAAAAAATAATGAAGGGACCTCCGGGTATTATATTTCGAATATGTTCTTATTTTAAACACAGATTCCGAACCTGCTTTCCCTTGGGGTTGAGAAATAATGCGATTATTTGTCATCATCATCAGTGAATCGCTATGCACTGGTACATAAGATAATTTTTCAAAATTCGGATTCCAACTTGGATCAAAATTACCCACCCTCCTCCCATTTTCACATTAAGTTGCTTTAATAAGCAAATTAACAAAATTTAACTCTTTGTAATACGAGTTTGACAATATTTTAGAAAATATTTCTTATAAGAAATAAAAAGTAGTTTTTTTATATAGTAATAAAAATAATTTACTTACCTTTTAAGAAAATTATATTTGTTTAAAAAAAAACCCAACCAATATATATTTATGATTATCTCAAAAAGGATTAGAAATTTCAAACTCGTTTAATAAAAGGAATATATTATACAAATATTACTTTAATGTATTTGATAATCTCCTCTTTTATGAAAAGGCTGAGCGGTGTTATTCTGTCTTCACTCACTTCGCATTTCATTCGTGAAATGGTGAAAACCGATTTATATACCGACAATACGTAAATTAAACGTGCATTCTAGCCAATACTAACGAAATCTAGGTTTTTAATATTTTATTCATCAACATATCATCATGTAATTTGGTACACATATCTCCTGTAAAGAAAATGATATAGACTACCTTGATCCTCTTACACTTGATCCTCCATCCCCACTTAAACGAAGCCGCTGCCAGAAACTAGTGTCTCATTATTATTATAGTCAAATTCGCAAATCACTTAATAACATAACACAATCGTTTTCAGTGTAGAGTTCATTCACAGAATAGTCTTAGTTGTAAAGAACGCTTAAGTTATATGACGGACATTATATTAACATATAACTATTTTCATTTTACGGCTTTATATTGTATTGCTATAATAAAATATAACGGATGATGTCTGTTCATAAAATATGTATATATCAAAATAATTGGAGGATATTACTATCTTTATTCAAAATTTAACTCTTTTGGACTGTTACATGTACATTTTGATTATTTACGTACACAAAAAAAAAACTTGGAACGCCCAACAGTAATTTTAATTGATCTAATACTGAAACTATTTAACTTGAGCTTAGGATTAGATTAGGACTTAAATTTTATTTATAATAATATGATAATGCAAGGAAAGGTTAATATTTTTCTTTATTGTATTTCATTCTTAGTTTCAAATCTTGAATACGTACCTACATTAGAATTTTGGGTATGTCCATTGACTTTAAAAATCCAGGCAGGATTGTATTTAACTAACATGATTTTTGTATTTTTAAATGCTCTCCTTGCCGGTTCTTCTCGGTAGAATCTACAGGAAAGCTTTACTTGATAATTTATTAAATGACGATTGAAAAGTACGTAAAAGTACTTCTACGAAAAGCCTACTTTAACTAAGTGTGTTTTGATTTTAATTATTTTGATTTTGATAGTATTGCCTGCCTATCTCGGCCGAGATAAAAGAAAAAGAAGTCAGACAGACTGGTGCCGTAACGCGTTACGTAACGAAACGATTTATCCTTCCATAAAAAGTTACAACTTCTGAACTAATACTAGCTAATTAAAACAAACACATAAGTAATATAAAACAACATATAATGTTTTATTTATTAAATAATTATCGTTTAATAATATCAAGACATAAAATTATTTGGATATATAATATCTATATTTTGTAAGATAATACTCAATCAATATAATCATAATATGATTTTTGTATACATACGATAATCTTTAACTGAAAAAAAAAAACATTTAAAACAATGTACAAAATATTTTAAGACACGTGTTTCTTTGTTCTACGCTATAAGGTAACATTGTATTAATATTATTTCACGGATTTATTATAATACAGAATTAAAATGTATTGGCTTATTTAATATGTACCGTCAAGTTACTTTAAAAGGATAACACTTAGCGCTCCCGCCGTCTATACGTGTAGGCGATGCTTTTGGGCAGAACGATGTATATGCTGCCTTTATAAAATATTCAATACATGTTTGGATTTGTTCTTCAAATCGACGCTTTTTTTAACTAATTAATATTTATTAGGTAATAATTATACGGAGCTATATCTATCCATCACAGATTAATTCGCATATTAATAGTTGCGTGAGAAACTGGATTTTTTTTTAAATTAGCGACTAACAAAATTACGCGCATTTTAGGTTATAGTTTATTTAAATTCACTTAAGTACAGATGGTTACAATTAATGCAGAATAAATGAAAATTAAATATTTATTACGCAATATAGGCGCAAAAAATAATTTAAACAAAAGAATTGATTGCATTTTATTTCTTCAAAGAGATTGTTGATTTCAGCTGGTTAGGTGTTTGGATTGGGTAGGTATTTTACTGTACGCAACACAAAGGGACAGTGAGCCAGTGTTATTGCTGTCAAAAAGGACAAAACAGCCTAGGTGGGCGCAATTTAATGTATGTGTAAAAAGCAACAATAGGATACGTATTTCTCTTTCATTTTATAATATTATTTTTCCTTTTTTAACAATTCGCAAGGGTTAATATATTTCGAAAATAATCCGACTATCACTATAGTGAAATACCAGAAAGTTATATGCGATATTGTCTATAATAACTATGATGTACAAGGATCAAAATTGCGTGTTACTCTATGTGAATAAGTTTTCAACATTTCACATGCGAAGTGGGCTGTTCAAATTTTGGCCAAAGCCATTTCAAAATTTGGTTTTAGGAGTTATGTAAATTTACTTGATAGAGTTTTGTGCAAGTCTGTTTGTGTAAATAACATTATCTTACATATCCCATCGCCAAACTATAACACTTAATAGTGTTGTGTTTGTATATGAAGAATCAGAAAACCAGTGTAACTATAGACCAAAATATACCACCTAAGCTGTCAAGGTTGTTAGTGTATTGCTGATGTAATGAATGAAAAATAAATCTAATAACGCCAAAAAATGAGTCCTATTTGGCTGACGGCCAACATCACTACATATTGTAAAACAAAGTCCGCAGGCATTTCTGTATGTTCCCGAGAAACTCTAAAACTACTGAACAGATTTTCATGCGGTTTTCACTAATAAACAGAAGGATTCATAAGGAAGGTTTAAGTATATAATTTTTTCAGGTTTTTGTATAAATAATTTAAAATAAAAAGACATTTGTTAAACAAGTCGGAAAAAGCTACAAAAAAGTTTTCTCTAGCCGTGCGAAGCCGGGACTGGCCGCTAGTATAACATAATAAAATGGTTTCTGACCATAAACTCTAAATAGAGAGCAAACATTTTTTATTTGATTGACTTGTTATGACCTTGAATCCTTAGGTTAAATCCTTGACCAATGGGAAAGTGTCCATTACATAGTAAATTAGATTTCACCAATAAAACGCTACTTGCATCTACGCATAGATAATGCCTGTATCTATACATTGCTTATCGTGTAAGAATCTAGATAATTCATCCTGTCGAGAGCGCAGCCAGTGGAAAATTCAGATTTATATCCGTTCGTTACATGATTTTTTCATCGCTTCACAATTTTACAGAGCGTTTTTAAACAATCGATGTGTTTAATTTGCATCGCTTTATTTATTAGCTCTATGCTAATGATAAATTACGCATTGACAGCATAACGTGATAGTGATGTTTGTTTGTAGGGAGTAATCTCCGGAACATGTGTTCCAATTTTATAAAGCTTTTTTATTTTGGAAACGACGTGACCACAGAATACTATATTATTTTATATATCATATCATTTTCTTCATTGATAAACTGCAGCCGTGCGAAGCAAGGGAATCACTTGTTTTTTTTATATATTATCTACGTTAGTCTTGAGGCTAGATATAAAGTATTTCGAGGTCCTGGGTTTGAACTTTGATTGATTGATACTGATCGTTTTTTTTTAATAGTATTTATGATTTCTTTAAAAGTACATAGTGCTTTTTAAATTACAACATACTTTTGTAAGAAAATTTAAATTCTAATCTTCATATCCCAGGATTTCATTGAGAGTAATGCTTGCACTTTTTCGAGATGTATAAAAAGTTACTCAAAATCAAAGTTTTCCTTTGCATTTAATTATAATATAACAACGTGACTATAGTTATATTATACTGTAAATACGAGTAGTTGTACAAACAACAATATAGGAAATATCAAGTATCATAATACAAAGGGATTGATAGCATAATATAATGTGTTTAATGCTAATAAGGTGATAATTTTTGTTTATAAATCGTGCAAAGAGGTTCGTGTACGTGAAAATACTTCTTGGTTACATTTTTTACTTTTGGCACACCGACTTTTGCTTTTATTAATTTTGTTTGTTTGATAATTCTCACTCATTTAGGTACTCTCCAATACATAAATTCTTTATTACTGTCTACCTTCTAAAAAAAATATTGTAATAATTTATGTTACGTTACATTTAAATAACACATATGAAACTTTTTTATGAAGCGCCAAACAAAAACATAAAAAATATTTTTAAATTTCGAACATTTGCAACGGATTTTGCTAACCTTACTACATTAAATCACTTTAAATATAATTTGATAAGATAAATGAACCCCTAACCTTTGTTACTCAGTATCGATCCCTCCATAAAAGGCTAGGTGGCGAAGACTCCTAACCGAGTATTTTAATCACCGTATTTAATTGGCATTATCGTAAATTTTATACCAACGTGGGCGTTTTACTTAGTATCAAGTGCATTGACTTAACAATATTATTATGTATCATCGCTAATGTAACGCAATCGATCGTCGGACCTTCATTTATTTTTATGGATTTAAAAATTCACTTACAATTTGAATAAGACGTAAGTACAAAGAACTAAGCTTTTGACAAAGACATTTTTAATTAATTGATCCTTTTGTGTAAATAGTATAAGGTAATATACGTGTTTCTTACTTATTATTAAGATTTTTTTGTCAAATTTTTTTTGTTACATTTGCTGTCGAAAAGCTTGGCACTTGGAGTAGTGGTGCAAAAGCTTCATCACAAGTATAACACCTCGCCTCATTGCCTCCACTGGTGACAGGAGGGCTGGATCATCTTTCGCCCAGAGGATCGGAACTGCGATTCAACGGGGAAATGCTGCTAGTATTCTTGCCACCATTCCACGCGGTCAAGATTTTTACAGTAATCAATTTTAGTTCATATTTGTATATATTTAAGCATTCAATGTTATTTAATATTAATAAAGATATTTATAGATAGCATTGAGCTCTTAACTGGATGCATACCAGTGATACCATATAACAATAACTCGATATGACTCTCGTAAATATTCTTCGATTTCAAACAATAATTTTCATATCAATCGTTTGAACAGTGTCATTATCCTTCTGCCCTTATCCCAATTTTATTTGGGGTCGGCCAACATGTCTTCCTCTTACTACTTCTCTTTCAGACGTCATCTCACAAGTAACATTCTTTCTAACCATATCCTCTTTCACACAATCCATCCATCGTTTCCTTGGTCGTCCTCTACCTCTATATCCATCCATATCCATGCTCAAAGCCTTCCTCACAATATGTTTATCGTTTGAACAGTATATTCCACCAACTCGCATTAGAACAGTGTGGTGGAATATGTTCCAAACCCTCTCCTCAAAGGGAGAGGCGGCCTTTAGCCCAGCAGTGGGAATTTACAGGCTGTTGTTGTTGTTGTTTGAACAGTATATAAGTTCGCCATCTAGTGGCAAGTTACGATAGCGTTATAAAAACCTCCATAAAGAAATACATTAAAATATCTGCTAATTTTCATGGTAATATGTCGAAAGGCGTCAAGGTCTATAAATAATAGCCAATCTTTAAAAATCATTAATTATGAATGAAATTATTTTATTCATATATATATGTGCCTTGTCAAATGATAAACAATTCGCGAGGTTGTGTGTGTATTTATCTTCATCAATCGCGGCCCACGCTCGCCCACTATTGGGTTTATTTCATATTTCACGCCAACTCCTAACGATAACCTAGGATATAATAATAATTATTAATTACTATGTAATTTTAAGGAAACAGCGATTTTGTAACACGGACAAGAAATATAGATATAGGTATAACAATAAATGAATATGAGACAACAACATATACATTACTCTCATCCCAATGTAAGTAGCTAGAGCACTTGTATTATGGAAAGTTAGACCTAACGACGGTACCACAAACACCCAGACCCAAGACAACATAGAAAACTAAGGATAATCTACATCGACTCGGCCGGGAATCGAACCCGGAACCTTAGAGTGTCGACCACGGAGGTCGAAAGTTAAAGGCATATACTATTGACTAATTGAATTACTAAAATAATTAATGATATAATTCAAAAAGGAAGGCTGCCTCTCTACAACTCTACTTATAATAATCTATACCAATATAATAAAGAGCTAATATTTGTTCGTTTGTATGTAAGAGGTCTGGAATAATTGATCCAATTCTAAAAATGTTTTCACTAAAGCTACACCATTGATTGATTGATTAATTGATGATTGATTGATTGATTCCTGTGCACCATAAGATACACCCGCACTGTATAAATTGATATACCATATAAAACACGTGCGAAGCCGGGGCTTGTTGCTAGTGGCTTACTATACCTATTTCTTTAGCTATAGCAAAAAAATCAAGTATAGCTATTATACTTGATTTTAACTATTAAAACTGATTCCAGTATTTAATGTACCATCAAACTATTCTATCCATTCAGCAAGGTAAGAGGTAAGTCACATCCGCGCTATAATTAAAAATGTGAAAGTTAGTTTGTTTGATTATTCAGATTTCACGCATCAACGCCTTAACAGATCACCGTGAGAAATACCCGGACAGATTGAGATCGAGGTGTGCATACAATGCTTTGGAATAAAAAAAGGGTAAATACTATTTAGCTAGGTAATACTGTTAAATGTCATAAAACCCCACATCTCTTTTTAAACAAAACGGCTTGGTGCGAGCCTCTCTGTGTAGATAGCACCGACTGGTAGTATATTCTACCGCTAAATAGCAAGTACTTAGTATTTTTGTGTTGCGGTTTGTAAAGTGAGTGAGCCAGTGTAACTACATCATACACGAGATATATGTATAACACTCAAGATTGCTGTCGCATTTACGGTGTACGGAATAGGTAGGAAAGATGACCATTTTCATGACAATAACTGTCAAAACGAACCTATTTTTAATCCACAAATAAAATCGAACTGTTTCTTTACATATTGATTACATGTACATATGTCAGAATTTTGCATGAAACTTATAGGTTTAAGTAATTAAGTTAAACTTCAAATATAGAATAGTGATTGTGCTTGCATAAGCATAAGCCTCTAAAAAGGCTATGCAGGTGGAAATGTCTTTGTTAAACACGGGTCAAACTATACATTATCTTTTACTTCTTTTTCAAACTGCATTTACTTAATCGTGATGATTAGTACAAGCCCATTTGGATAGTTAAATTAAAATAAATAATTTATAAACAATTAATCGGACTTCAAAATTAGAAACAGCTAATAAACTGAAAATAAAAAAATATATCTATGAAACTAATAGACCAATTTAAATGAAACTTACACTGTCCCCTACGTTTAAGTATACCTTAACTTGAATTAAAAATGATCATCTCAATACGACTTTTAGTTTTAAAAAAACTCGTGATCAAAAAAACCCTTCTGAAATTAAGCACGGAAGTTTAACTGAATCTACACAAAAATATAATAAAATTCTAACAGTGTTACATACATTTCGAACTGATAACCTCCTTTATTTAGAAGTGGATTAAAAATAATAATTAAAATGGAAACATTGAATCCTTAACTAAAAAAATACAGACGTGTCAATGGTAACACGTGCGGAATTCGTCTGTGACACGGTTCATATCAAACGTGATAGTCTTAGACAGTGACGGACGTGGTGGCAGATGGCGCTCGAAATGCACATTGCCCTCCCGACACCGATTAGAATAAATATGTTAATCTCAATTCCTTATGAACGTATCGAACGCTAGTTTTGACATTTTATTTTGTATATTTTAAATGTAGGTACATTAGTCCAAGAAAAAAGTTACACTATAAATATTTAGTCATACCTATTTGATTTGTCTGAGGAACTATTTGGACGCAATGCTGATACTAAATATACTACACATTTTTTTCACTTAAGACATTACAATAGAAACGTTTATAATCATCATTGTTTCTTTACTATATTGTCTATTACTATATTTTACTATATTTTTAAATGTTGAAAAAGAGTAACTACTGAGTTTCTTGCCGGTTCTTCTCGGTAGAATCTACTTTCCGAACCGGTGGTAGCTTCACTTAATTGCTATATGACGATTCAAAAGTGCTTGAAAAAGCCCACTTGAATAAAGTATATTTTGATTTTGATTTTTTGATATTATATACAGAAATCTTCTACTCGAATTACTCTACTGGAATAAAGTCGCATCAAAATCAGTTGCGTAATTTTAAAGATCTAAGCATACATAGGGACATGCAGCGGCAAACGACATTTTAGCATTTTATATACTGTGTAATAAATCTGTGAAATGATCAAAAATTATAATTTAAAAGACTAATTGTATTCAACTAAGCTCCTAGACGCACCTATGAATCATTTTACAAGATGTTAAACCTGTACGATTTCGGAATGTAAATATATTATTCTAGAACTATGTTTACGTTCAGATTTCATAAGGGTAAACCTTATGAAGTTATAAGTTAATTCAAAGTTATCCATTTCATTTATCTCGTTAATCTTAGGGGTGATTTTGATGAAGATGTTGAAATAAACTAATGTTTCGGATCACAGTAAGGTTATTTTGAATGAAGAAACTCGAAACTCATTGCAGAACACGCGTAAAATCAGTGTGTGATGCGATGACTAAATGGAGTACCCCCAAAAATCTAATGTCAATATTTGAAGGATGAGTTACGAAATGAATGCTTACAGAATAACACTGTTGTTTCCTAGGTATAATCATTTTATAAGTAAAAAGTAACATAAAATATATATCTTAATAGTAGTAGTAGTATATATATGTGCCAAAAACATCCCAACAATTAAATTCTTAAAATAAATTAAGATAATATTTTATTTAATAGTAATTTCCACATTTTCATGGGATGAAAATGTGTCGGTAATATTTTATTTCCATCTACGAGCTGATGAAGCGTTCTGAACATTAATTATCTTGTACTTCGTTCGTCGGTAGCGCAAATGAATCGTGAAATGAACGTGTAACAAGTAGGGAGCTAATTAGCACCTTGTGTACAGATTCAAACTATTGGAAAAAGCGATTAATGAATATAATGAAAAGATTATATATGGTATTAGTTTAATTAGATGAATTAGTCTTCGTAAATCCTCTTGTAAGAGTAATTGGCGTTGATTTTAGTAAAATTTAGAGTTCAATGTTTCCTATGTGTAGTCAGATATCTTCCTTCTTAAAAACTATTTATCTTTGTGGTCAGTTCTCATAGACATTGGTTTTGAATGAAATCATAATATTTCTCATATCATGCGACACCAATCGTGGCAACTAGCTAGATTAGAAAAGTTACTTGAGTCTGTGTTTTCACTGACTCACTGACGTTTTAAACGAAACACAACAATTCTTAATATTGTTGTTTGTTGATTAATTAAGTGATGAATTTGTGGTAAGTAAATAGGCTTGCACAGACACTTGGACTTTGTGTAATAACATAATTCCAGTATAATTAAAATAGCTGTCTGTGAATATTTTTCACCGCCAAGCATGACATGAAATCCAGATGGTACTGACGAAAGCTTGAAGTGACAATTCCTGTCTTTGCTTGTATATCATTCTTATATACTTGTGGATCAAAAATTTTGTAATACGAAACCTATGACATACTTTGTTTTGATAACATTGTAAACTGTTAGTGTGTCAAAATGATAAAACCACTTTTAAATGAAATGGATATAAAATAGTATACATCAGTTCAGTTTTTTACATCTGTAGTACATACCTACCGCTCTATAACAGGCTAGTAACTTTTCCCGCCCTTTAAATTTAATTCTTTATTAAATCTTAACAATTTATTTCGAGATTAGTCTTTATTCTTTGAACTATTAGGTTGAAAATTTGACACCGCACCACCTCGATTAATACCTAATGATATAAAGTAAAGTAAAAAGTAAAGTAACAGCCTGTAAATTTCCCACTGCTGAGATAAGGCCTCCTCTTCCATTAAGGAGAGGGTTTGGAACGTATTCCACCACGCTGTTCCAATGCGGGTTGGTGGAATGCACATGTGGCAGAATTTCGATGAAATTAGACACATGCAGGTTTCCTCACGATGTTTTCCTTCACCGCCGAGCATGAGATGAATTATAAACACAATTAAGCACATATATATAGAGGTGCTTGCCTGGGTTTGAACCCGCAATCATCGGTTAAGATGCACGCGTTCTAACCACTGGGCCATCTCAGCTCCATCGGTGGTTCAGTGGTAGAATGCTCGCCTGCCTAATGATATATTAATATTTAAAATATTATTATTTGGTTTATTCTCAGTGGAATAAATTTTCGCTATTGCCATTACTTCAATGTTTATTTTCATTATAGATTTAAATCCGTCCAAGCGAGAGACGCGTATGATTGATCGTCTGTCTCCAGCGCGCGATACCGTGAAATTATTCACATAATGATCAACAAAGCTATTTAAGATATAGTATTTTAACTATATCACTATATATAGCTATAGCTCAATTATTAGCAACAAAACACATCAAAATACTCTTACAATAAACACATACTTTAATCACATTTCAGAAAAGTAAGCGCCGAGATGGCCCAGTGGTTAGAACGCGTACATCTTAACCGATGATTACGGATTAAAACCCAGGCTGAACAACTGAATTTTCATGTGCTGAGCTCGGTGGTGAAGGAAAACATCGTGAGGAAACCTGCATGTGTCTAATGAACATGTGAATCCACTTCTTCTCTAAAAGTCATACCCAAGCCTGGCAACGTGCCATTTACAGTCTACTTTAATTTATTATATCTAAAGTTAATCAATCAACAATATTTCAAATAATCATTTATATTGCGTACAAGTAATTTGCGTGTTTGTAATGAATTCATTGAAGAATTTCAATATCTATATGCGTTTGAATCAAATGATTTTGTTCAAATAAATCAATTAAACAACTCATCTTGGTAATTGAGCGTAAACATCTTGTTAATACAACATATTTTAGTTTGATTTATGTACGAGTATTTGCGATGAACATAACAATATTATGTATAAAAGTTTTCCATACTGTTGAGCAATTAATAAGTTTTAGTTAAGTCTTATTAGACCTCGTTGGTGCACCAAAAACTAGAAACTTTTTGTTGTTTATTATTTTTTTAATAATCATCCAAATTTAGTTTTTATTTTTAATTGACGTACGTCAATGATTGTTGAACACAGAATCAATCATCTGTTCATGTCAGGTATGATAGCAAAGACACATTAGAGAATTATTGGGGTTAGGGGGACAATTCTAATAACGCTTATGATATGTTACTGAGCTTATTTAGACCCAACTATTCCTCACAAAAATAAACCTTAGGTTAATTGTTACTGTCAGCCTGCCGGCATCGCCCTCATGTATGTAAGGAGGCATGTGTTAAATTAGATTATTTTAAACCTTTTTGGTTCAATTTCAACATTTTGTATCTCTTTTGTTTTTGGTATTTTGTAAGACTCCACAGTGCCTAAGATGCCAGCGCTTTAGTACACCAGAATACCTACTAAAACACAACGCTCCTGTATATTCGGCGAGCGTCACGGGATTGCATTCGCATTCTACCGTGACCAAACCTTTTCCGTACCTTTCCTGAGTAAGGAAGATCATGCAACAATCTTTGAATAGGTAAGACGCTAAAGCGTCACAAACAAAACAATAAACAAAATCACTTTTTCATTCATAAACTTTGTTCGAAAAGTCAATATATGTTAAGAGTAAATAGACATATATATTGACATGTAGAATTGCCTTTAACTAACTTTTGTATGTTTATTTGAATATAAATATTAGTATGTGAGAAGTGTTTTATAACGAGACGAAAAAGGCATTGCCAATATAACTTCTACGGAATAAATATTACATGTAGTGTCAAGTTCGATGATATAGGGATGTCACGCTTAAAGAAAATAAAGATTTTTGTATAACATATTATATATATATATATATATATATGTGTGTGTGTGTGTGTGTAGTATAGCTGCCTGTCCCGAGATCATACGGATGAAACGAAATTTTGATTTTAATTCCGATCGCAGTGCGCTTAGGTTTAAAGATTATTTATTCTCATAAAGTAGTAATTGAAAATAATACAAACAAAACAGATTACAGATTACATTCGTTGTCGTACTTACATTTATCATTTTTGACAATAGCACACAAATCATTAGATTTAAACAAAAAAATTACCATGATTTGATTTGATTGATGATCTGATGTGATTTGTGCAAGTTCACTTGGGTAGGTACCACCCACTCATCAGATATTCTACCGCTAAACAACAGTACGCAGTATTGTTGTGTTCCGGTTTGAAGGGTGATTGAGTCAGTGTAACTACAGGCACAAGGGACATAACATTTTAGTTCCCAAGGTTGGTGGCGCATTGACTATGTAAGGAATAGTTAATGTTTCTTACAGCGTCATTGTCTATGGGTGATGGTGACCACTTACAAATCATCAAATGGCCCTCGTGTATATGTAATATGCTCGTCCGCAAATCTATTCCACAAAAAAAAAACTACTATTATTCCATTTTACTTACTCTGTTTTTGCAAAAAATATAATGAGACAGTTACTTTTTCTTAGTATATGAGTATCTTATTATAAAATCGCGCACCGTTATATGTTTTGCGCTTACCGAGTTTAAACAAAACCATCCAGGGCCCCGAAAAATATCAACTAAATTGGTCTAAGATTTGATTTCTAAAAATAAACATCACCATCGAAATACTATAATGACTTCAGCTAGTATTCCATCGTCTACACTACGCATGCGTAAAATAGTTCGAAACTCGTGATGTGGCGATAATGATTACATGTTAATAAGTCAAAAAATCTCAAAAATGTCTACCTTAGTTAAGTAACTTCCGTTAACATAATTAGATTGAACATTTTAAATAAATTACATTATAAAATAGTCACACATAATTAACACATTCACATCAGTGGCAACCCTAATGAAAGCACGTCAATTTACTTCCTTAACCGGACAGGAAGCGGTACGAAAGCTCGTGAAGCTCAATATACAATATGACTATCAATGTATCAAATATATACTGTTATCGAGTTATTGACCAGTAAAAAATACGAGTCGGAATGCTGGCGGCTTCCGGGCTTTGAATCTGCTCGTTTAAAATTAAAAATAAAACCCTTTTTGCTTAAAACAAAAATCTAAATATACTTTATTCAATTAGGCTTTTAAAAACACTTTTGAAAGCTACCGAGAAAAATCGTGAGGAATCACGATAGTTACTATATAAATGATATAAAATAAAATTTATGTAATATATCCTGCCTGAAAGTCAACAAGTAAAACTATGCTTTAATGTGGCAAGAACACTTTGTAAAGCATGCAGTAGTTCGAAAATATTGGATACCATTGAGGAGGATGGTAATGCTTTATCTTTACATAGCATAAAACAAAGTCGCTTACCGCTTGGATTATGATGCGGTTTTTTTACTAGATAGAGTGATTCGAGAGGATTTTTTTTGTATATAATACATAGACAATATATTAAGTAAACAAGTATATTAAGTATCTGCATTACATCCGAAGCCAGTTAGCCAGACGAGTGCGCTATTTGAATTATTAATTTAAGGTAATTATAATACTAGGTGATATTTAGGTTTAAACCCTTATCAAATTTAATTTCTCGAATTCAAACCACTGGGCCATTGTGCATTGTCTGAATCGACCATAGGGTCCTTTAGTAACATTTTTATTTATATATTTACAGATAACATCAAATTCTTGCTTATTATATTACTATATCTATAGTTTTTGCCAATCAACGCTCGATTCGTCTTTCTATCATATCGATATCATAATAAGGTAAAATTATACGAGCTTATTTAAAAGTTACATTATTTAACAGTATTAATCACATAATTGAATAAATGTACTAAAATACAATTTCATTCTTTAGAATCTGCATCTCACACAGTGAAAAATGACAAAAACTTCGGCCTTAATAATAATACTTTGATAAAACCTTTAACATATTCACATCCCAATAATGGACCGGTTATAAATATAAATCTGTACCTAAACATAGTCTTTGTAAGTAACTCAACAAAACATCCGATAACTTCAAGTAAAATTCCCATAAAATGTCCATAATTTACGACTCTAATTATTATACATGTGTTCTTTATTTATAAAACGCTTCCTGGTCCCTATGGGACTTGAGCTATAACCTATGCCGTCCGACGTAGAAAAACAGTCGTTAAAAACACATCAAATTATGTATTTACAACTAAAATAGAGAGTACGGCGCTTTACTAGTAGGTGGCTGTACAAAATTAGCCTTTGCCTCTTCAGTGCGTTTCAATAAATTTATAAAAAAAAAATGTTGTACAATACAGTAAAAAAATTTTTTTGTATTTTTAGTAATTTATAAAAAGAATTTTGTATATTTTTTATTTGCTTACCTGCTTAATGAGACGTAAATGGGTAAAGTGGCCATGTCGAAATATGGTGTTACCTGAAACAAAAATATATTTTTTTAATTAAATTATATTATTTAATCAACTTATTGCAACACTTAAATATTACATCAGTTTTTTTTTTTTTAAGTATAAACAATATGTTGAATTGTTTTCATTGTAATACCATTTCAATGACCTCATTAGAGAAAAGTCGAATAAATACTTCTTTTCTATTTAATAAAAAAAAACGTACAATGACGATTACTAATTAAAGACCCTTTAACCGGATGCAAAATCTGTTGGGTCATAGACAATAGTCAGTCGATGAGCTTTATCTATTGTTTCGACCTAGATAACAAAATAGCTGTACTTTTTTATTTACTTTTTGTCTGTTAATTATTGAAACTTAAAACTTTTAGATACTGTATATTTTATTGTTATCAAAGGCATGAAACTTGTACCGTTCATTAATTTTATATTTATTAAAAATTATTCTCTAGCGATGTTATAACCTATGTTATTTTTTGTACAATAACTTTTTTATATTGCTTATTTCATGGTATAAAATAAATAAATATAAAATCTTTAATAAACCTGGTAGTTTTTTTATGGTATAGGTTGGCGGACGAGCATATGGGCCATCTGATGGTAAGTGGTCACCATCACCCATAAATAATGACGCTGTAAAAAATATAACTATTCCTTATATCGTCAATGCGCCACCAACCTTGGGAACTAAGATGTTATGTCCCTTGTGCCTGTAGTTACACTGGCTCACTCACCCTTCCAACCGGAACACAACAATACTGAGTACTGTTATTCGGCGGTAGAATAACTGATGAGTGGGTGGTACCTATCCATGCGGGCTAGCACAAAGCCCTACCAACAAGTATATATGTATATATTGTACCTATAATATCGTAATGCATTTCATTTTATTTCATATATTTTATTTGTGAACTAGTGATATTATACATAATTTATCGTTATTTAATATTAAAAATGTAAAACTTCAATTAATTCGTTCATTTAAAATGTGATAAAACTGAATTATATTGAAACTGCTTAACCGATCTTTCACATAAAAATAATCTCTCCAAAACACCCTAAATAATATAGGTCCTGACTCTTAGTTAATAGGGAGGGTGAAACTAGGGGAATAAAATCAATAGAGGGTAGAAAACGAATTTCTGAACGATCTGCATTCCATCCTCTTTTATTTATTTCACACTAGGCTATGAGTCATAGATTAAACAAGGTAATAAAGAATTCAGTATTCATGTTATTATTCCACGGAAAATTAAAAAAAGAAACTATTTAAATATGGCCGACACGTTTATATACTCATTATATTATTGTACCATAAATATTTACACTTCGATTGAATAAACATCAAGATTAAAGATTAGAGATTCTGGATTCGTACTCCATTACGAAATACTTTGCAATCTTCTAAATTTCAAACTTCCGTTCTGAAGTTAAAAACATGTTTATAAAAAGTAAATTTTACAAATGCGTTCAAAAATTATGTATGAAACTCTAAAAGAGATTAACCTACAAGATAAACAACTAAAGACTTTTATTTTACGACAGTGAAAATTGCTTTATTGAAGTTGGGGGAATCGTATAAATTAATTTGATGTCTAATACCATATAAATAATTATAACCTAAAAATTTAAACGATGAGGAGTGAAAACAGTAATAGCTTTTTATTAAGTAACCACATGTTACATTGCTTTTTTTAATATATCATTTCTAATTTGAACATATAACATATCATATATACTTTTAATTATATACAGCATAAACTCAAATAAAGCAACTTATTTATATTATTACTCATATAATTAAGAAATCTTATGCGTACTAACTCGAGGTCATAGTAAACAATAAAATCATAATATAAACGTATAAAATATTAATAATAGGACATAAAGAATAATTGTTGAATAACTTACGTGAAACTTTATATTCCAAAAAGATAACATAAAAAAACAGATATGTAATTAAATGTATGTGTAGATGACACACATGTTGAATTACAAATATATATATTTTAGAAGCAACACTAAATAATTATACTTACAAAATCCTTCTCAGTACTTTGATTAAAAAGTAACAATCCGCTAATCGCTACAGGTGCATTTTATTTGTATTAAAAAAAAAAAAAACTTTCAAACCACCAACACGACACAAGTTTTATCAATAGAGGGCATTGACACGAAAACACCAAATAAAAACAACGTCCTTGCCGCGCTTTTCTACGTCAAATAAGCGTGCGTTCCGTCACTGAATTATTATTTATCTGTGAACGAAAATGGCCGCTCTGTCTGCGAGCCGTTTATTTTTACTACAGCTTTGCATGGGGTAGCTAACATAGTTTGGGGTAACAAGTGAATTATCTAATCCGCGCATGCGTGGTGGTCGCGTCACTTGTGTGCGCAAATTAGCGGGTATATTGAAATAGTACTATCGTGTGGGGTAGATGGAATTTATAGAACTTGGGTAAATAAATATTAGTGTATTGGTCAATGAATATAACTCTTAGTAATTGTACGATTTGACCTTGACAAAGAACTCTTAAGAATATGTATGAATACATGACAGTGAACATTGAAAATTTAAATAAAACTAGTTATTACGGATTTTAATCGCGTATATTAATTATTTTGGACATCCCGACGTTTCGAGCACTTTACAGCGTTCGTGGTCACGGGTAGACAATTAATATACGCGATTAAAATCCGTAATAACTAGTTTTATTTAAATGTGTAATAATCGCGAAAAATTTAAGACAACATAACATTGAAAATTGTTTTACTTTTCTTAATATTGAAATACATGCTAGTAGTAGCCCGCGGCTTCGCTAGCGTTATTGGTTGTCATGACGTGTTAAGCAAAAAAAGTAACCTATGTCCTTTTTTGGAATTCAACTTTGCTTAAACCAATTTTCATCAAATTCGGTTTAGCGGTTTGATTGTGAAAAAGCGCCAGACAGAAATACAGAGTTACTTTCACATTTACAATATTGATAAAGACAAGATTTAACACATATATATAAAACAATCTTAATGCATATAAATATTTGCATTGGACAGTAAATACTCGTTTCGTTATAAACTTTTTTTTAACCAAGGAAAACACCGGCAGGCACAGGAACCGCGCTCAGCTGAGCGTGGCGCGTATGGCGTATGGGACGTGGCGTTGCTATGGTTTGTGAAGAAATGGTATTGTTGGGGCGAGACAAATGAATATTTATAACTTAAGCTCGTAAAACAATAGCGTGTTGAGTAATCGAATTTATATCGCCTGGCTATTGCGTTTTATCCTAATGTATAAGGTGTTACAATAAAGTATGATTATCATTACATAGTATAAAACAAAGTCGCTTACCACTGTCCCTTTGTATGCTAAGATGTTTAAAATTACGCAACGGATTTTGATGAGGTTTCTTTTAATACGTAGAGTGATTCGTGAGACAGGTTTTTTATACAAAACATTGACAAACGATATAGTAAAGAAACACGTATAATTTCTGTTTATTTTTGAAGTTTCTGATGTGATGTTGTAAATAAACAAATTCTGTAGTATATTTAGTATAAGTATTGCACCCGTGTGAAGGCAGTGCGGGTCGCTAGTTCCTTTGTAAATATTTAAGTCCGATCAGACGAAATGATTATAAATCACATACAATTTTAAAAAACCTTAACAAACCCATATGGAACCAGAAACAATTGGATACATTTACTTAAATTAATTCATTCATTAATTCTCAACAAATTTCTACCATAAACTTTCCAAACACGTTGAGCATCGGTTAATAGTAAAGTAAATTAAAATAAAGTAAAGAACATATTCCACCATGCTGCACAATGCGGGTTGGTGGAATACACATGTGGCAGAATTTCGATGAAATTAGACGTGCCTGGTGCTTGCCTGGGTTTGAACCCGAAATCATCAGTTAAGATGCACGCATTCTAACCACTGGGCCATCGGTTAACATATCAAATAAATTGTGATATGACTGTCCAATCCCGTTGGTTTAAATAACACCTGACTGTCATATTTTCTACCGCCAAACAGAAATATTGAGTATTGTTCTGTTCTGATTCTTACAAGGATCATACACTAGATCCCAAGGTTGATGATGCAATGCTAATGTAACGAAAGGAATACTCTTCGATAATAGCGCTGGATACTGTAAAATATGGCACCGTAAACAGATCCACAGCTGCTACATTCTACAATAACCTGATCTTTAATTCCTGTAGCCGACTAGCAGCTATTTTTCTCTCTCCCATTAAGCTGATAACAGCTGTTATGTCCAGGATCATAATTTGTTTTTCAAAGAATCAACTTATATAAAGGTGTTCGAGATCAGAGAGTTTTAAAAAAAAGTATTAACTTAAGTCATGAAAAATCAGTTAATTAAGCTTTTTGAGTATGACAATGAAAAAGTAATTTCACTTTCATCAAAAGCTTTTTATGTTTGTATTTGATGAACATTATTAAAACCGTAAACAATTTCCCTTAAGGAAATTATCTCCTACCTTTCCCTTCCCCCATTATACTTAGATTTATTATTGTATACAGTATTATATTATTTATGTGTAAGTGTTTTTAATATAAGTATTCATTAACTTAATATTCCATAAGCACAAATATCACTGCGCACGCGCCAAGCAAAAACGTCCCTACTCATAGAACGGAACGACACGCTTACAATCATAGCTTTATAATTGTTAGAATTAGAGTTCCGTAACATTAAGAATAACCTAATAAGAATAACCTTATAAATATTAAATAAAAAAATAAACAATTATTTTACTTCCAAAATATCGGTCCATTGATCGTACGTACGATAAAAAAACACAATATAAGCCAAAATAAATACTTAGTTCAGTACTTTCAAAATAAGAGCGTTTTAAACGCGACGCGTTTGTTAAAACACATCAATATATCGCTACCCAACAATCTATATCCATATTAATATTATAAATGTGAAAGTAACTCTGTTTTTGTTTGTCGCTCTTTCACAACCAAACCGCTGAACCGAATTTGATGAAATTTCTTATGAAGCAAAATTGAACTCCAAAAAAGAACAAAAGCTACTTTTTGCCTAACATTCCACATAAAAATTATGCCAATACAATCTATAATTACTAATATACATGATAATATACATATTTCAATAGATTTTAGACTAGGATTTAAAATCCTGGGCCTCAAATTTACAAATATTGATACTGCTTACTAGTTTAAGTATCACAGGGTAGATATATAGAATGCGTGGCTAGGCAAATTGCATGTCTGAATAAAAATAAACCGTAAACAAGATTTTCACCCAGCATCGGTGCATAATAATGTTAAATGATTCTGCAGAAGTATACCATTTTTAATGTATTCCGTGCATCATTTTCCCAGGTATTTGCCTCTTAAATACTTAATATTCTTCCAATCTCTTGAATAGACAATATTTAGACACTTGTGAAAATAGAAATACAATTCTGAGAACGTTGCAATATAAAGCGAAACAGCGGGCATATATTTTCTTCCATTAGATTGTCACAATTAAATTGAATATATTTGAACAGTCGTGAGAAGTATTATGTTAGGTACATAATAAATGATAAATTATCCATGCAGAACCCAGAACACGCGCTAGTATCGTCACGACCTTTACCGTTGATTTTGCAATCAAGTACCACTCCAGTATTCAAACATATTTATTAATGCATTATATATAAAAACAGGAATATTTAAAACATTATTAAAATAACAATTTATGCAATAAAAAATAGTTTTACTCTGAAAAAGGTTAACATATTCTTAGTTACGTATTGTTTCTAAGAAAAAAAATTTGAACAATCACTGGATGCATTGTTTTTTTATCACTTGCAGTTTAGGCGTAGCAACTTCATGCTTCTCTTGGCATTCATTGAGAACACAGCCTATATGACGACAGAAGCACACTGATCTTGGTGGATCTGAAAACATTAAGAAAAATTTTAGTCTAGGTATAAAATGACGTATTTATATCTTGTAAAATTATAGTCAAGATTTTTGTCGTCAATATAGTACGACAAAATTAGCATCGGCAAATTGCGTAAAACCGATCGCTTCCGAATTATAGTACGCTATCCCAAATTTATCAATACTTCATTCTTATGTGAATATGATCTTTACACAAACGTAATAACTTGTAATATATATATATATATATATATATATATATATATATATATATATATATATATATATATTCGTCAATTTGACACGTCGATTTACATGCACTTCCTTTATCGGATTGAACTGACGCGAGAATCTATAGCGACGAATAGCTTCGAATTTCGAGTTTGGGAGCTATTTCTATTGGTTGTATAAATCGGCAATAATCGGTTTTATTAAATTTGCCGACTCTACAAATCAAATCAAATCAAAATAAACTTTATTCAAGTAGGCTTTTACAAGCACTTTTGAATCGAAATTTTACAATTAAGTGTAGCTACCACCGGTTCGGAAAGTAGATTCTACCGAGAAGTACCGGCAAGAAACTCAGTTATTCTTTTTTAACATTTAAAAAATACAAAGTCAAACTTAAGTTATTTAAGTTGTGTCGTACTATAGTTATGACCTTACTAGCTGACCGGTCTTGGTCTCGCATGATGGACTGGAGAAAGTTCATGGGTCTAAGCCGACAAATTCAGCAACGTTACATCACAAACAGAAATAATGATCAAAGGGTGAAGACCAATGATTGAGAGTAGTATTCATACTCATTTATGCAAATTTACGTCTTTATAGTATTATCTTATTTCTAAATTCCTCACCGCTAAGTAGGTTACCACTCATTAGATATTTTTCCCCCAACTTGGAGTATTTAGTATTGTTGTGTAGTGGTTTGAAAAGCCAATGAACCAATGTAACTATAAGCACAAGGAAATAACATCTCAGTTCGGTATAATGTAAGAAATGCTTATTATGTCAATGCCAATGGGCGGTGGTGACCACTTACCATTAAGTTTTCCATTTGCCCAATCGCCTACCTATTATGTTAAAAAAGTTCTTCATTAGCGTACGGTTATTACCAGCCAACAATATATTTATGGGCTATTAAAGTCATATAGCGCATCAAATAACAAAACCCACCTTCAGTTAAATCGTCGTTATAATACAACAAGATATCAGGAATATGAATATTCTCTGGTAAAGAGACCTCACTGAATAAATCACGTTCGTCGGGAATGCCATTTTCTGCTAGATTTTTGGTGTAGTCGAGTCCTCTACCAAGATATCTCCAAGTGTACGAGAGCATGTGGTAATTGTGAGGTAGGTAACGCATCATTATTTGATAAATTGTCTCCTCAGAGCAAACTTCTAAGGTCACGCTGGAACCTGGAGTAAATCAGAGGTCAAACTCGTAATGATACGGATTAATTAATTTAACTATAGTTTATTCTTTGATAATCTTTAGCCTGTTCCATTATTTATAAATTAAATATAAAAAATTATTTAAAAATTAAATTTATGCGCTTGATCAAATCTTAGCTGGGGTCAATACAACGCTGTTCCTTCAAGAAAGTAGCACTTTATTTAGAAATGTTTGAAGTTAAAAAGTTGGTTCATTCTGGAATTTAAGAGATCATTTGAAGACATTAATCCGCTCACTTGCATAGGAGCAGCGTGCTGGAATAAGCTCCAAATCTTAAGGGAAAGATCCTTAGGGCAGCAGTGGGACATCTACAGGCCGTTACTTTAAATTAAATTAATCTGACGCCTTATCTCTTTCCAAATGTGTCGTATCGGCATACCGCCAGATTATAAAAATAAGAGAATAAAGAGCCTGTGTATGCTCACAAAACTGTGCACTATTATAACTGCACAATTTTCTAGTTTCCGTAAAGAATAACCATCCTGTTCGGAATCGGGGGTAATCAATTAAATGCCCTTAGTAACTATTACTAAAAATATAAACAAGTTTAAATTAAATACCAGTTAAAGTATTAGTTATCCTTATCGGTCTGGTCCTCTCCGTTAATTTTCCCACTACATTGTTCTCATCCAACCACCAAGGATTCGTGATCGGACGCCAGCGCGTGGAGGGCACTACTGGCTGCTCATTGCCTGGACCAAATCGATGATAAGGCGTTTTTGATCCCACAAGCGGGTGCGTATAATGTGCCCAATTATCACCATCAAACCAGTGGCTTACATCTTTCCCAGCGTATGCTACTACGGCCATTGCTAACTGGAAAAAGATTGTAAGCCTGAATAACCTTTAGCTACATTCATGTAAAAAATTAAATAGCTATATTTTCTTAGCTTGAACATGTATTCTACAGCAAGAATTCATATACGTTCAGTCTATGTGATCTTGCTATCACTACATGGATGCTGCTAGCGATGACAGCGCACCTATATATCAGAAATTCCATGGAAACTATTACCGCACGCTTAAAAAAGCATCCCTGATGCGCTTCAGAATAAGTGTGCAGCACTTTCAGCAGCACTCGGAATGCGTTTTTAGCATTCGACTACGCAAAGATATATAATATTCTCAAAACAATGAAGGGGCAGATTTTCAGCATTCTGGATTAAATAAATGTTAAAAAAACCTATTTAGTTACTCTTTTTCCATCGCAATATGAGAATCCACGCTTGAAGCAATCACAGTATTCCACGCACGTGTCTTCGCACAACCAGGATTTAACTGGACACGAACAACTTTTGATGCACTTGCAGATCCTAAACTGTTCCTTGAGCCAATTGGTGAGGTTCCGCACCACGCCGTTGACGGAAACCCAGCAATCAGTAGCTTTATTGTGAAGTGCCACTTCAGCTGGCGTATACCATTCTTGTTTTGTGTAAATCATTATGGTTTTTTTCTTTTTCTTTTATAAAATTAAAATGTATTAAGATATAAGTACAATGTATTATAATTTTAGGTTATAAAGGATTATTATATTTTGACAACTTTAAAAGAAGTTCATAAATAAAATTATCAACCTATTTTGACACATATATTATTATTTAAAAATATATAAGAACATTATAATTGTACTGTTCGGAATATATATAAATGTTCTGTTGGGTCATTTTTAAATCTTTAGAGAAATCTTCATTAGGCGGAGATGAAAAAGTTACATTCGTTCTCGTAATTATAGTACATAAAACCTTTAAAATACCTATTTGTTAAATATTCGATACTCAATGTGTATTCATTATTATGTGACAAATTTAAACGGGAATCATCCGTAAAACCTATAACTATAAATACCCCACTTTTTCCTAGCACCTACCTACTGTAGTCTTATGAGTTTAATACACAAAAAGTACTTTAAAATAAGGTATTGCACTATAACCTATAATAAGTTATATGTATATTATAATGGTTAGGTTGGTTAAATAAATAATATGCACTGTTTATTATAAATATATTATATAAATAAACATGTAAATATTACAATAACGTAAGAGAGAGTTACGCTTGTAAGCATTTTTTTACAGGTATTGAAGAAAGCTTCGCGAAAATTTTATTAAAATCGCAGCATCATAAATGTTGCTTTTTAATGTTAAAAAAAAAACAAGTTCTAATTTTAGAACATCATGATGCTAAATTGCAAAAAGGCATTTATGTAACCTTACCATGTATTACCGTTATACAAGAGCTTTATATAATTATACATATCGTAGATATTTTCATCTTATAAATTGGCAGCTAATCTAATTAATTACTTAGGTAAACCAGTACCTATAATCATTTCATTATAATCATTTTTTTATTTTAGTCTCCGGAGACTGAGTCTTTTCTTTTTAAGGTTATACTAAATAGATATTATACAAATTGCCATATAAAAAAATCATGTAACAAAAAAAAAAAAACAAAAAAGTTTATGAAACGTTTGAAGGCTTTATTCAATATGTTTTAATTGTATATATACAGATCGCAGGCAACCAATGCTCTGATTGTAGGTGATTTATAGCTGGTAATGTAATGTCCACGTGTGCAGAGCGTTCAGTGTCAGGAGGGCTGGTGCGGCGCTTGCGAGAGGTGTTTGACGATGTCGACCCAGTCCCAGCCGCGCGGCCGCTCGCCCGCGCGCCCGATCTCGGCGCGGTCCCACGCGCGACGTTTCTGTGCTTTGCTCATCTGCTCCTTTTTCTCGGGTTTCTTTGTTTCAGTCTAAAAGTAGGTGTTGCCACAGTTAAAAATACGTATATATTTTTAAAGTGAATAAAAAAAAAATTTAAAAAAAAGTCACAGTTTTCGATTTTAGATTTGAGAGTTTTAGATTTGATTAATGTGTGTTGTGTTTTTTTTTAAGGTATAGTTTGGCATATGGGCCACCTGATGGTTAGTGGTCACCATCACCCATCGACAATGACGCTGTAAGAAATCTTAATTATTCTTTACATCGTCAATGTGCCACCAACCTTGGGAACTAAGATGCCTTGTGCCTGTAGTTACACTGGCTCACTCACCCTTTCAAACCAGAACACAACAATACTGAGACAGAAATTTAAATGATGAGTGGGTGGTACATACCCAGATGGGCTAGCACAAAGCCCTACCACCAAGTTTATCTGTTTATATGCAATTTGTGGATGAAATTTTGTATATTGGCATTAAAAGAAGGTTTCTGTCCACAAATGTCCACGGTAGCATGTACCAGGGTAGCTTATTGTAATAATGAATACCTGTTCCGTAATAGCAATTTTTTCGACTCTAGCAACAACGGCCTCCTCCGTTTGTTCAGCCAAGATTTCCGTAACCTTTTCTTTGAGACATTCAAACAAGGTATATGTCATTGCACAACCCACCCATTGATCAGCTTCTGCATTTACAATAGAAAGTATCTTTTCTTTTACCGAAGGTAATCTGAAAAACGAAGTAATCATTTGTTATTTAAATATATTTCTTGCTAATTACTAATTTCTGATTTTGAATGGATCCATCTGAAAACCATATTATATTTTTATATAAAATTATAAAAAGGAAATCCTAAACTTCATCCAAATTAATATACCGCTATTGTGTTATTTAACAGCATTAAAAGACTTGCTTTAACATATAAGAAAAGCACAGCAACAAAGGAAAAGGAAGGCAAATACGATTTCCTATTGAATATGTCACTGTAAAATTATAAAATCCATAAGATTAGATATCACGAGAAATAATATGTTAAATTGCAATCATATTTCATAGTTTACAATATTTCGAAAGATTACAATCTGTCTCTTCAGATTGTAATCTAACGAATTTTGTAATCTAACGGTGACATATATAATAGTGAGTAGAGTTCATCTGTATTGGTGCACAGACTTCTGCACTCATATCCTGTGTCTCTCTTAACAATGACTACTGTCGCCAAAATTGCTCAGACGATCCAATTGTAAACAGTGCATATAAAATAAAATAAAAAACTGTAAAGCTGTACTCACAAGCTCTGATTATAAAATATTTCTAAATTAAAACTCGGCTTCTCTGTGGGATATGTGGGTCCCCATAATATTTCTAGTATGAATGACTTATCTCCCTCTGTGTACTGAAATTAAAAAGATATACAATTAAAAAAGTATACACAAATTTATAATATATTTTAGTTAATTATATTAAATAACACAGTACACAATGGTTAAATGACTTATTGTATAACTGCAGATTAAATGATGACTTCAAAACTATGGTCAGACCAGGGGTCAATTTTCAGAGGTAGGCCAAATAAGATACATATTACTATTTCAATTATAAAACAGATCAGTTTGTTTATACTTTTTAAATTTAATTAAATTTATATTTGTTTCTTAATTATATAACATTATTATAAGCAGATTTGGATATCAGATATGTAATGTAGCATTAAATATTATAATAGTATATAATGAAATTTTATCTAATAGCAAATCTAGCAGAACCAAATATGAGGAATGATAGAAATTGTGCTCAGCACAACATAACTCACTAAGTGTCTCTAGTTATTTCAGACCAGATAAATATAAACTCACCTTATACTGATAAGATTTTGCATCAACTTGCTTAAAATTTTCATCTCCTTCATAGATTGATTTAAGAACTTCTATCTCTTCAGCCTGTTGCTCTGCATCATCAGACATTGTTATACTTAATGAGATCCTGAAAATAACAGTTGCATTTTAACATAAAGATTTAAATACCTATATCTTAATATTGGAAAAATAATAATACAAATGAGTCACAGAGAATAGGCTAATAAACTAATATTATAAACGAAAATTTGACTTTGTTTTTGTGTCATTTACACATATTATTTTTAAATAGGACTAGTTTTAATATAACCTCAAACTATTATGTCTGGACAATTTTAACATAGTATATTAACAGCATCTCCACTAGATTTTTAATTTATATAGTCTACTTCTATATAATCAAGTCTTAACTTTAATTTGAATTTTATTTACGTTTTATTACAATATACTAAAAATAGGAAGGATAGTTTTTTTTGTCAATATACCATAATTACACACAAAAACAATTACAAAAATAAACTCCGTACTATATTATAAAAACCTTACCTTTCTTAATGATATTTGTTATTTTTCTAAAATAAAATTATTTAATATGTTAACATGTTTTTTAATATCCAAAAATTCTTGACTTTATATTGTCTAACTGACATGTGTCATCCGAACAGCTGGCAGTTGCTGAGAATGACAACAATAATAATTGCTAACGTAGAAAAATATAATTGATTAATAACATGTAAACGAGTACATATCTATTAATTATTTTTAGTCTAAGGAGCTAAATTTATACTTTTAAGAATTTTGAAATAGTTTAAAATAATTTATCATTAATCTTAGAAAGTAAGTTATTACAAAATGGATTTGTTTGTTTGACCTAAGTTTTTGTACTAACAAACTAACATGGCAATAATAATTTCTTTTGTCAGTAGAATACGTTATTTGAAATTTCAATATTCAATATCGTAAGTGAACCTCAAGTTGATATCTTAAACGAAAAGTTATAAAGTATTGTGAACATTGCATATTTTAGCATAATATAATCGCAATGAATATTCCAAAATGTGATTGCAAAGAAAATCGACCTCCAGCAGGTGGACGATCTAACTGTGCGTGCTCTTCAAATACACAAAAAATGCCAGCTGATAGCTTTAAAGTACCAACAATACCTGTTAACCGCCCGGCTCTCAGTAACAACAAGGAGCAGCCAGGAAAACCAAAACCAAACCAAAATGATAAAAAAAAACAATGGGCACTGACGGATTTCGACTTAGGACGCCCGCTCGGGAAAGGTAAATTTGGCAATGTGTACTTAGCGAGAGAAAAAGAATCACACTACGTTGTGGCACTTAAAGTGCTCTTTAAGAGTCAGATCCTAGATTCGGAAATTGAACACCAGGTCAGACGCGAGGTTGAAATACAGTGCAGACTAAGGCACCCAAACATATTACGTATGTATGGTTATTTTCACGACGAAAAAAGGATATATTTAATCTTGGAATATGCAAAACACGGTGCGCTTTATAAATTGCTGAAGGAACGCGGGCGTTTCGACGAGAAAACAGCAGCCATTTACGTGCGCGACTTAACAAAGGCTTTGATCTATTGTCACACAAAGAAAGTAATTCATAGAGATATTAAGCCGGAGAATTTGTTAATCGGCCACAACTTTGAACTGAAAATAGCTGATTTTGGATGGTCTGTTCATTCACCTTCCTCAAGACGTATGACTCTATGTGGTACACTAGATTATTTATCACCTGAAATGATTGAAGGCAAACCTCATACATACGCTGTCGATATATGGAGCCTTGGAGTTTTATGTTATGAGCTGCTTGTAGGCTTACCTCCATTTGATGCAAAAGACTCCCATCAAACATACAGAAAGATACGGTATGTAATAATTAAGTATCCAGACTTTGTATCCGAGAAGGCAAAAGACTTAATGGGAAAATTATTAGTTATTAACCCTGAACAAAGATTACCACTAACTCATGTTCTTCAGCATCCATGGATTATAGAAAATGCTCCTGAAGGCGTGCATCCGCCTATATGTAATACTGAACAAAAATGATTTAGAAAACAGTATTTTTATGAGATTTATTTCCAAATGGTGACTAATTTGCTATCAAATATTGTCCAATTATTACATAATTTACTATATTATGTGTTTAAATTTATTTGTATCAATTAGTGACTTGTGAATTATCCCGAATTATAGATTAAACTAAAATAATTGCCAATGTTATAAGTTTTTATTGTTGTCATAGATAATTTTTAGTATTTCAATAGTTACATATGATCATTACAAACAAAATGACTGATTTAAACAATTAATTTAATACCTGTAATGTGTAATGTAATTTTTATATTTTCAGTACTGTAGTATGTTAAAAATAAATTTAATAATAAAATATAATATTGTCTGATGTCATCATGATAGTTAATTATTGAATGACTGAAATATTTATTTTAATTTGATCATGGTGGATTGTAAATAATTTTAATAAACAATACTACAACTCTACAGCTTGTTTTTTTTGTTCATGTAATAAATATCTATAGCATATTTATCAAAACTTGGATCCTTTTTGACAATAAAGTTCCAGTGGACAAATTCACCGATTAGACATATAAAGCTCAATGTGTAACCGATAGCAAGTGCTAAAAATGCACAGTATAATTTTTTCAAATTGATTAACGCTTTGATTTCCTCTTCCTTTGCGTCCATTGATCTTATTTTGTACATGATGTCACTAAGCCATTTCTCCACGAGACCGACTTCTATGATTCTTTGAATATAAACATCGGCTAATGGTTTCAGAGGCGAGTTTTTATGAAAACCAATAGATATCGGTATGTTTACGACGCAATCTGACATTATATGCAAGTTTCTGTCCCCTTTATCGTTATCTTGTGTAACATCTATTGACATTGAGTTATTCATATTTAATTTTCTTTTGACGCTCAAGTACTTCAGGTAGTCTGAGCTGTCGTAGTAAGCGAAAACGCCTTTCGCTATTTTCTCGGCGGCTTTCTCGGGATTCTCAACGTTTTCGAATCTTTCGGAGATCTTTTGTCCCATTTCATCTAGCGAACCTTCGAAGAATTGTTTTGTTTGGAGCCCCCACCCACCGCATGCTATTTTGCTATTGACCAATTCTTTCAACGTATCAATGGTAACCCGTGGTGCGGGATTGGCTAGAATAGCGGTCATACTCGCTCTATACGATACGACTAATAGAATGCAATAGAGCCAGTACCATCCAGTTAAAAGGCGGATTGACCAACCAGTGGGCAACTTGGGTAGAGATACAACGAGTAACATTCCATACGTATAGAGAATGCTGTTTGTTATTTCGCCGAATAAATATAGCCCGACGGGTTTTGCATCTGTAACGTAAATATTGATTTGCTCTCAGCTGACCTCGGAGTATCGACTTTAGAGTAAATCTCAGGGAAAAAGGACAAAAAATTGAATATTGTTGCTTCATACTTACAGGTATAATTTTTTTCATTTGCCTCATTTTTGGTATTTTTATTATTTAATGGTTTGTAATTCAAAAGATTTATATAATAATTGGCTAGGCCGTAAAATATAGATCCGGTTACTAACAAAACTAATAAAACAGCGATCCACATGTACAGACTGTAAAAATATAAATTACTGGATTAATATACAGTAAACCTGTTAATACGACATAAACAAATTCAAGCACATGGTTGAACATTTTGCTTCTTGTTAGAAATTATCAACGAACGAATGGCGCGTTGACTTGTCTGGGATACTTCTAAGTTTTGTGTACTTATGTCGGACTTCGAGTACCAGGGTCTTTTTAAATAGCTAGAAAGTATTTGGAGTTCAATATTCAAGTTTATTATATAATAGTTGAAATTTTGCAAAATTTTGGAATATCCTACATATTAAATACACCGCCTCAGTCTTTAAGTACAATTCTAATCAATGTAGTACAATGTGTCCCTTTTATTAAAGTTCGACAGTACTTTAATCATTAAGATTTAAAACATATTTAATGAAGCTTGGCGCATACTTACTTAAATGGTAGAATTAGCGTTTTCCAAGAGTTATCCGATAAAGCCTCTGGAGTTAAGAAAGTCCAACACTGAGATGTGTAAGGGTTGCTCAAATCTAATAATTCCAAATGATAAGGTGTGTATTGTAAATTTCCGAGAGCCAAATCAGCTTTGCCGCTCACCACTTCGCCGAGAAGACCGGAGTAAGAACCGTTACTGTCCTTCTGACCCCATTTATGAATATATGAATCCAAGGGTTCATACAAATGGTGCACAAAGTTCATTTTCTTGGCGAGTGTGTTAAGAATCTGTTAAATCAAAATCATAATAGATTTTGATTATAAAGGATTAAATATTATTTTCACGACATGCTTGTAAAATTTGAGTCGAGATGGCCCAGTGGTTGGAAAGCGTGCATCTTAACCAACAATTGCGTATTCAAACCCAGGCAAGCACCGCTGATACATGTGCTTAATTTGACTTTATAATTCATCTCGTGCTCAGCGGTGAAGGAAAACATCGTAAGGAAACCTGCATGTGACAAATTTCATAGAAATTCTGCCACATGTGTAATCCACCAACCCGCATTGGAACAGCGTGGTGGAATATGTTCCAAAACCTTCTCCTCAAAGGGAGAAGAGGCCTTTAGGCCAGCAGTGGGAATTTACAGGCTGTTGTTGTTGTAAAATTTATTAGTAGCTTGCTGAACCTGCGTATTTAACCACGCGATATTTAGAAAACTTTACCTACAGCTTACAAACTTCAATAATATTTAAATACTTACTTCAATTTCGACACCGCCAACTTTGTTAGTGGCATTCGACTTCATCACCACGACTGATGGTAGATGATCAAAATAAACAACATTTAAAACTTCCCCGTTAAGATTTCCAGTTTTATCCGCAAAGAGATCTCTACTATAATGGAATTGTCCACTCCATGTATCGACTCGTCTTGATATAAATATGCCTTTGATGGGATTTGGGAAAGGAACTGTTGAAAGGTCGAACCAGGCCTTATTTTTAGCTTTGCCAATAACTCTTCTATGATATTTCAGAAACACGACATTTACAATTCGTTTCCAAATGTAATGTAAGCTGCTGTGAAATAATCTTACGTCATGAAGAATTATATATTTGGCTCGCGTGTCTAATATCCTGTACCTAAAATAATGGCTTAAAATTACTATAATAGTTAAAAACAAATCAGTATCAAAGCAGTAAATGCTGCAGAGAACAAATGGACTTAAGGCTTGACTTCATGTGTTTATGCCTATACCTCATTGTCGACAGCCGAGATGGCCTGGAGAGTCTAGATGGCCTAGTGGTTAAAACACGTGTATCTTAAACGATGATTGGAGGTTCAAACCCAGTCAAGCACCACTGAACATTCATGTTCTTAATTTGTGTTTATAATTCATCTCGTGCTCGGCGGTGAAGGAAACAATCCTGAGGAAACCTGCATGTGTCTAATTTCATAGAAATTCTGCCACATGCGTATTTCACCAACAGGCATTGGAATAGCGTGGTGGAATATGTTAAAAGGGAGAGGAGGCCTTAGCCCAGCAGTGGGAAATTTACAGGCTGTTGTTGTTGTCATGTTTATATAGAAGTATAAAATATATGAATAGCTTTAACCTATCTCCAAATCTTAAAAGTCCCGTCAATTGAAAACCATTAGCCATAATAATAGTATACATATTGCAGCCATCCCTCCTCGCCTGCCGTAAAGCTTCTAAAGTGTCGTAGTTAGGGGATAGTAAATCTTCGTATTCCTCCACAACGATCTAAAAGTAAAATTATGAATTATGATAAATCTTATTGGATACAGCCTGACCGATTTCAGCCACGGTATGTAATCTCAATGGGGACCAGTCAACTACGTAGAATATATAACAGTGCATAAGAATATATCCTTATAATTCGATGGCAAAAACAAAAGTTATAGGTACGGCATCTGTATTTTTATTTCTTCGATTTAAAACTTATTTAATAATCTCAGAATAAAGGACAGTGCTTACACTCCTGTATCTCGGAAATCATTGAATTATGAAAGTGAGAGAATAATCGGTGTATACACGCACTTATATGATACGCTGTAATATGTCCCGCGCAATTGAGAATAACGGCCGTGTAAAATTTCGTTCAAGAATACATTATTATTAAATAGAAACAGTTTCATATCACTAAAACTTAATTTTCATACCATAACAATTGGAACAGCAAAAGTTCGTTTAAAAAAAGCCCCTTCGAATACGTTTAAATACACCGCGTCGCATATAATAACCAGGCAAGTTACGCCATCTTTCCTGACCAAACCATTCAACAAATCTATTAGTACCAATTGTAGGTCTTTTCGTACTTGTAATTCATTCACCAATATACCTAAGTCTGCCTGGATTCTAAAAATACAAAATAAAATATATAAAACATTATTTCTGTCGACGTTTCTAAATCTATATATAAACTCAAGAATTGTTTAAATCTTCATTTTATAGTATCATATTCATTCGTTGATATCATTAAAATAGTATGACTTTCATGATCCGATTAGTATCAATGCATACTAATTGTACAAAATTTGAGAATCTGTATATAACAATAGGTACCCTTTATTTATCAAGACCTGCCTTGTTCATGTTGGGCTGTCGGTCTATTTTTTTAAGTCAGCTTCGCTACTTCGCTTACTTGGTGGTAGGGCTTTGTGCAAGCCCGCCTGGCTAGGTACCACCCACTCATCAGTTATTCTACCGCCAAATAACAGTACTCAGTATTGTTTGAAGTATGAGTGAGCCAGTGTAACTACAGGCACAAGGGACATAATATCTTAGTTCCCAAGGTTGGTGGCACATTGACGATGTAAGGAATAGTTAATATTTCTTACAGCTTCATTGTGTATGGGTGATGGTGACCATTTATCATCAGGTAGCCTATATGCCTGCCAACCTATACCATAAAAAACAGGGATTTTATACCCAACGAATTCCGCATATTCCGCACTTCAATCTATGCCAAAAGGAGACTTCGCAAGGGCTTTTAAGTCAGAAAATCCTATATTAAACTCCTTTTACTTATGCCATAAACCAATTTAAAAAACTTACGGAATCATAAACGCCGCAAAGAAAACAAATTTAACAACGATTCCCGCCATTTTAGCTGAACGAATGAAATGTTGAGTCAAATCAAAATCCATTTTAAGGCAGACTAATTGACAACCTCTAATTCCGTATTCAAAGCAATTACGTTGAACCGATTTGTAAATAAATAATCATTCAATTTGAACCGTATAAAGTGGTTTAAGACTAATACATAAATTAAAAAGGTCAGCATTTTGATTAAAAATAACAAAAGTCGGTATAATCTTTTATTACTAAAACATTGTATATATCTTTAAACATTCTCATTATTGTACATAAAAACAATAAAAAAATATTCCTTAAAAAATTTTTTTATTAAAAATTTCAACCGTTTAACAAACCACCATTAAATATATCTTTTAAAAATGTAAATCTTATCATACAATATAAATTTTTTTGTGCTTAATTTAAATAATAAGATAATTTATATTAAAACATTTTATGTTACGAATTTTAATTGACATCAAGTACATAAGTATTTTGTATATTGTTTCTTTACATATTTATTTCTAATATATAGTAATGGCATTTATATACATATATTAATATTTTAAATACTTTTTATTGTGATTTTTCTTGTCTTATTTCAAGATAAACGAAAACAAAAATAACTATACACGTAAAATAATATAAAAAAGCAAATAACATTGTTGTGACTTAATTGTATGCATATATCACATTATTGTTTACAAATTGTAGCTTTTTCAAATGCCAATTACAGCACCCTGTATACAAAATTAAGTTAAGCAACCTGCTTTATATAAAAATAAGTGTATTGCACTTAAGTCGTACAGAATGTGACAGTTGGGAATACGTTGAGTGTTTTGCATCGTACGGGTAGTGCTTGAGCATATATATATGTAGGCGTGTGTGTGTGTGTGTGTGCGCGCTATAGCTTGCTGTGCAGACGCGCACGCCAGTGCACGACGTCACGCCACCACGCCGGACGGGTCATCGACCCCGGTGACGTCATCACCGTGTTCTGGATGTGTTTGTACACCTGTGCCAGTAATATAAACACATTAGGTATAAATGGGGTAACATGAGTTTCAATCTTGTATTATTAATTAAAATCAGGTCTCTATGCACTTACATTGTTTTTATAATTCTTTGTTTTTTGAGGTGTAATAAGTTTATATGTATTTGTAACTCGACATATATATAAAATTATTCTGTGAGATCTTTAGTGTTTTTTATGCTGACTCTCTCATTTATTGCAAATTGAAATTGTAATACATATTTGGTATTAACGGGCATCGTCGCGCCATGATGCGTGTGATTCAGAATATACGATGTTTTAAAAGCTCATCTGGGTTGATACCTTCCACCCATTTACCAAACATTACTTCACTTAAGTTACTACAACACTTAGTACTTTTACGTTCCGGTCTGGAGTGCGAACGATTCAATACAACAACAGGCACAAGGGACATAACATCTGAATTTCCAATATCGATAACGTATTGGTCGTGTCAGTGATAGTTGATGTGAGTTAGCAGACCTGTCCGTCAGCCATGCCGAGCACGGAGTTAAGGCAGAAGTCAGGCGGCGCTAGTGTGTCTGCGAGCGCGGGCGCGTGCGGGCGCAGCGCTGCGCATGCGCGAACCACGCCCTCGCGCAACCGCGCGCCCTCCTGCGCGCGCAGGTAGCCGCCCTGGGGGAATTATATTGCATGGGTATACTCATGATATTTATATGAAAATAAACTATATCATAAGTTAACAAAAAAAAGTTACAGCCTGTAAATTTCCCACTGCTGAGATAAGGCCTCCTCTTCCATTAAGGAGAGAGTTTGGAACATATTCCACCATGCTGTTCCAATGCGAGTTGGTGGAATGCACATGTGACAGAATTTCGATGAAATTAGACACATGCAGGTTTCCTCACGATGTTTTCCTTCACCGCCGAGCACGAGATGAATTATAAACACAATTAAGCACATATATATAGTGGTGCTTGCCTGGGTTTGAACCCGCAACCATCGGTTAAGATGCACGCGTTCTAACCACTGGGCCATCTCAGCTAACTATATCATATCACAACTAAATTCATTTATTTGTAAGTTTAGTTATTTCTGGTTTGTAGACCAAGCGGCAATACTTAGTATTCTTGCGTTCCAGTTTGAAGGATGAGCGAGTCAATATGACTATAGGCACAAGAGACAATACCGTGCGTAAAAAAATATGAATTATTACTCATATCAGCATGATATGAGTAATAATTCATATTTTTTTACAGTACCAATGCGGTGGTGGTGGTGAAAATCAGGTGGCCGATTTACAAGTAGGCTTAATTATTTTACTTAAAAATATGTAGTTGAAATAAGTTTTACCAATAGTGTGACTAATTTTTTTATGTTTTATTATTTGAATTTTTGCCACCATTATAATATCTGTTTAGTAAAAAGAACGACTAGTGTAGATTACCTAGATGGCATTCAGTTCAATTTGCCCATACATTTGTTTAGGTAGAACGATTACTTACAATATACAGAGTAGCCATATGTTTTTCTAGAAGAAACGCGCCATACAATGACACCATTTGTAACAAAACTTCTCTACAAGGAGCGTCTTCGAAAGCGTTCGCAGTTTTGTAGAAGTGGTTCAGTATGTAGTTCTAGAACAATTCATTAAACATTACGATATAATATATGCACATATTTATTAACTAAGAACATTTCAGAGAGTAGGAAAAAAGCTGAAAGATACGACTTTATTACTGATCTTCACATATATCATAAGAATAAAGTACATAAGAGATTATTCTTTTTGAAACGAAATCGAAAATTTCACTCTCTCTCTCTCTCTCTCTCGCTCTCTCAAAACTTCTTGTCATTCTGATCTTTCCCTCTCTTTCAAAATCGCCCCGTCTCTCTCTCTAATGTACACAACATTAGAGAGAGACGGGGCGATTGTGTTTTTAATAATATTATTTTAACATTTTTCCGTTATTATTTCTTGTTTAAAACATAATAGCGAAATCAAATTTACTCAATATGGGTGCCTCACGGCACCACTCTTTTTCATAAGATTGGCTTCTTAAGGTGGTTTACTACTAGCTAACATAGTATATTATTAGCGTAACTGACACGCGGAAGAAACATAATATAATATATTATGTTTAATGGCATACTTGAAATAAAACTAGTTATAACGGATTTGATTCGCGTATATTAATTATTTTTGACATCCCGACGTTTCGAGCACTTTACAGCGTTCGTGGTCACGGGTAGGTAGTAGAGTCTACCGCGATACGCGATTCAAATCCGTTATAACTAGTTTTATTTCAATGTGTAATAATCGCGAAAATTTAAGACAACATTAATGGCATACTTCTCCATATATGACGGACAACGAGACCGCGTTGTATGCTTGTGATTCGTTCTTCGCTTGTAAATTGTCTTTGCCCTCACTCTTCAGCTTGGAAACTTTTTCGTAAGTCATCTTTAGCACGTATGCGGTCAGCCATTTGTACATTTGTATCAGGTCTGGAAAATAATTTAAGAATAAATGTACAAAATCAAAATCAAAATAAACTTTATTCAAGTAGGCTTTAAAAAGCTCTTTTGAATCGCCATCAATAAAGTGAAGCTACCACGTGTTTGGAAAGTAGATTCTACCGAGAAGAACCGGCAAGAAAATCAGTAGTTACTTTTTGTCAGGAAAATAATAAAAAAAAGTACAAAATTAAAATAAACTTTATTCAAGTAGGCTTTTAAAAGCTCTTTTGAATCGTCATTTTACAATAAAGTGAAGCTACCACCGGTTTGGAACGTAGATTCTACCGAGAAGAACCGGCAAGAAACTCAGTTGTTACTCTTTTTCAAAATTTAAAATATACAAAGTCATGTTAGTTAATACAATTATTTAAATTAATATATATTCTGCTTGAAAGTCAACAGGTATTAACTCCACGCTTTTTATCATCTATAAAATCTTGTATCGAATAATATGCTTTTTCTACCAATGTATTTTTTACAAACGATTTGAATTTATGAAACGGCAAAATTAAAAATGTCTGCCGAATTTTATTATAGAAACGGATACCTTGCCCCAAGAAATATTTAAGGATTTTGCGGAGTCGGAAACTTGGCTTTATAAGCTTACCTTTACTTCTAGTGCATATACAATGATTATCACAGATTTTATCAAAGTGATCAATGTTACTGTCAATATATATAATATTGTTGTAAATATATTGCGACGCAACAATGAGTATTCCTACTCTGTTAAAAACATCCCGAAGAGAGTCTCTAGCTCCAAGATTATAAATAGACCGGATTGCCCTCTTTTGTAAAATGAAGACAGATTCAATATCTGTAGCGGTATCCCAAAGTAATATGCCATATGGCATAATACCGTGAAAAAAACCGAAATATACTACTAGACGAGCGGTATCAACATCAGTTAGTTGTCTAACTTTTCTAACCGCGTATCCTGCGCAGCCGAGTCTTCCTGTTAGGGATGATAAATGAGGACTCTACTAAAGTTTGGAATCTAATTCTTTTCCTAATAACACCGTAGTATTAGCTTCTTCAAGACGGTTAAAAGATATCTTATAATTTTGCTTTCTAATATTGTAATTGTAAGGTAAAAACTACACATTTTGTTTTTTGTGCATTCAAAACTAAATTATTTACTGTAAACCAATCGTGTATCTGTGATAATGCACCATTCACAACGTCATAGATTTTTTCCTGTCAACCTTAAAAATCAGTGAAGTATCGTCAGCACACAACGCTATATCACAAATGCTTTTAACATAGAAAGGAAAATCATTTATATATACTAGAAATAGAAAGGGACCCAACATTGAACCTTGTGGAACACCCATTTTCAACGTGGATCCAGAATACTTTATTCCATTAATGAAAACTTGCTGGATTCTTTTACACAATACAAATACAATTCATTTAACCCTATTTCATTAAAATAATAAATAAATTTTAGTCTCATGTAGCAAAAAACCAAATTAATCTAATTTAAATTAAATAAATACATAAACTCTATGTTATTGACTGTCAAAGTCAAAGACAGCTTCCCAATTTTAATACTTAAGGAGCTAGTCACAATCTATACATCGCCATATTAAGCTATGATATTAAAACAACTTACTGCAGGGATCTATTAGTTCCTCAACGGTCGTCCAGGGGCACGTGGTCTTCAGAAACTCGTCAGCATTTTCGAGGAACTTCAATGACCCCAGAGGCGTATCTTCATCTTTGATTTCTCGCCTCTTCGGCCACATGGTCAGCAGCCAGTTGCTACTCTGCTGCAAGAGCAGGCTGTTCTCGCCCTCGTACGTGCAATTTGCGTCATTGTCGTTTCTTAAGTCGCCCAAACCAGCGGCTGCGGTTCATATGCACGATTGTAATTATTACACTTTATATATATTGTTGGAATAAACAAGTACGATCTGCGTCAAGTCACACAACTTTCCATTAAAAAAAAATGCGGGAGATTCGTAGTTGACACATTGAGAATTGCTATTATAATTATTACGGTGTAATGTGATTATTGATGGTTATTTGTGTTGTAGACTAAGTGTTTTTCTATTGTGGTAGATTGATTGTTATTTTAAATTAAAGATAATTGTTTTAGAGGTTAACCTACTTCCTGCTTCTGGTTCTAAAAATATATATTATTTTTTTTATTGCGTCGTAATATCATACAAATAGAGTGCAACTACATTTTTTTAGTTTGTAATGTAATCTTTTAGTATTACATATTATGCTACATATTAGGGACATAGTTGAATATCAAAAATATACGCCATAAACAGGCCGCACTGACCTCGCAGGTATCCGTGTCCGCCGGCCGCCTCCCGGCACGCCTGGATGGCGTCGCGCGCCGCCCACGCGCACAGCGGCTTGGCGCTCGCCGACAGCGCGTGCAGCTCCACGCCGCGCGCCGCCGAGCCCGCGCGCCCTGACGCACGCGCCCAGTTATATAACGCACACACGCGCACGCACGCACACACGCATACAGACACACGAGCCGCCACGCGCACAGCGGCTTGGCGCTCGCCGACAGCGCGTGCAGCTCCACGCCGCGCGCCGCCGAGCCCGCGCGCCCTGACGCACGCGCCCAGTTATATAACGCACACACGCGCACGCACGCACACACGCATACAGACACACGAGCCGCCACGCGCACAGCGGCTTGGCGCTCGCCGACAGCGCGTGCAGCTCCACGCCGCGCGCCGCCGAGCCCGCGCGCCCTGACGCACGCGCCCAGTTATATAACGCACACACGCGCACGCACGCACACACGCATACAGACACACGAGCCGCCACGCGCACAGCGGCTTGGCGCTCGCCGACAGCGCGTGCAGCTCCACGCCGCGCGCCGCCGAGCCCGCGCGCCCTGACGCACGCGCCCAGTTATATAACGCACACACGCGCACGCACGCACACACGCATACAGACACACGAGCCGCCACGCGCACAGCGGCTTGGCGCTCGCCGACAGCGCGTGCAGCTCCACGCCGCGCGCCGCCGAGCCCGCGCGCCCTGACGCACGCGCCCAGTTATATAACGCACACACGCATACAGACACACGAGCCGCCACGCGCACAGCGGCTTGGCGCTCGCCGACAGCGCGTGCAGCTCCACGCCGCGCGCCGCCGAGCCCGCGCGCCCTGACGCACGCGCCCAGTTATATAACGCACACACGCGCACGCACGCACACACGCATACAGACACACGAGCCGCCACGCGCACAGCGGCTTGGCGCTCGCCGACAGCGCGTGCAGCTCCACGCCGCGCGCCGCCGAGCCCGCGCGCCCTGACGCACGCGCCCAGTTATATAACGCACACACGCGCACGCACGCACACACGCATACAGACACACGAGCCGCCACGCGCACAGCGGCTTGGCCCTCGCCACGCACACACGCATACAGACATACGAGCAAACACGCGTCTCGCACGCACACACTCACACGTTGCATTACATACACATACCCGCACATTGTACGCACACTTGCGGATGCACTCACACGTTGAAATAAATAAGCAAACCCACAAATCGTTGCACACATACGTACGCACTCACACATTGAATTACATACGCCTGCGCGATTACACCAACTTCGACGAACGCGCGTAAAGAGTCACAATATATACTTGGTGATTGAACTAACCGAGCAGGCTGTCGATGGTGATTCTGACGTGCAGGTCGCCGAACCAATTGCAGAATATGCGGAACGCGAACGTCGTCGCCAGGTACGGCAACAGGCGGACTTGCTGCGGACATAACATTTGGAAATATTACAAATCTCACAAGCATTCAAAATATACATTATTTACCTGGTTTTGTGCAATCCCGCCTGGGTTCCTACTATAAGCGAGCAGTAAAATAACTGAAGAGAGATACGACTCATGAGAAGGGTAAGTGAGCCAGAGTAACTTCAAGCATATAACATCCCAGTCCCCAAAGTTGGTCGCATTTGCGATGTAAGGAATAGCTTATATTTCTTACAGTGTCTTTGTCTATGGGTGATGGTGATCACTGTACCATACGATCAAAAAAAAAATCGATTACATTACCAGAATCCCAGAATTAAATTCTATGATGGGTTTGGGGCAATATGCCTAAAAATGTGATATTTACCTGTTGTTGATATTCGAGCACGGGTGTTTCCTCAATGGCATCTTGCGGCCCGAACTGTTTCCTTACGGCAGAGTACCTGATCGCTATGACTATCGCTTTCTGAAGATAGTTTGTCGATATCGATGTTATATGCACTCGTCCACCTAAAATATTTAATGGATTAGAACCAATTATTATTATTAAATGCAATTATTCATGTGGTTTTTATACTTCCACTGAGAAAAAGTGAGAAGTTAACAAATGTAATTGCTCAAGAGACATAACATCTTAGTAAGTGCGTATGCTAGCGTGCTCTTGTTTGTGTGTATGTGTATGTTTGCATGTATAAGTGTGTGCAAAAGAGAAAGAGAATGTGCTAGTTCGAGTATAATATAAGTCTTGTGAACTAATCATTACAGTGTGTATACCTGTATGATACAATTTGTCCGATATTGTAAAAAATGACCCCTCTGCAGGCGAAATCTTGTCAGCAAATGAGGGATTATTGTGATTTAATATCAAATCAAAGATTTATTACATTACAAGGGAGGATTATGAAACATTAAATTGTATTGATGATAAACACTCATAATACCTGATAATATTCCCAAAGATGCGCCGAATCTCTTACTGGGATCCCTGAAAGGCGTTTTATAGTCCCCATTATCGTCAACTCCCCCCAATTTATCCAGTGCATACTCCTTTGGTATGTGGTAATTGTTGAACATGACAAATCTGCAATTAATAATATTAAATTAATTATAAGTTTTGAAAACAACACCATGTTGTTTTAATATTACAGTACGAATAAATCTCCTAAAATAGAGCGTGGTGCTACGTAATAAAAGAACCTTTTGGGACGCATCAGATAGATTCAAATCACAGGGAAATTGGATAAAGATACGGCCAACATATCGAGGATATACGCTGAAAGCAAAATCCACCATTCCTTAGATCTTAGAAACTACTTGCCTGTAAATAAATTACACTGATTCTTACTTCAAACTGAAACATAATTATTAGATATTGCTGGCATTCTGGAATATGCAAGTTTATTTAGTCCCAAGATCTTTGTGTAAGCTCGCAAAATAAATACCATTTTATTATCGAGCTACAATACTCTGTACGGTGTTGTCCGGTGTTTTCCGGTGTCGAGTTTACGTAATCTAGAGTAATTACTGACCCAAGACTCAAACATATTTCTTATTCTAAAAGTATGTTAAGTTCAGCTTCATACAAATTTGAATTTTAATTTAAGGCCATTAAGGCCAGTTCAGTTCAGCGACATAGAGTCATATATTTTTGGTCATTAGGACTAAAATTCCAGCCTAATTTAATGCAAATAGCTCTGTGTTTTAAAAGAGGAAGTTTGAAAGTGGCACCGATAGCCGAGAAGTTATGTGAATGTAATTATGTAATGAAACGATGGATGGATTGTGTTAAAGATGATATGGCTGGAAATAATGTTACATGTGAGATGACGTCACATAGAGTAGTATGGAAGAAAAAGACATGCTGCGCCGCCGACCTCAAGTAAATAGGGATAAGGGCAGGTGGATGATGATGTCTGTTTTAAAGGGCAACATATTCAATAACCATTGTAGAGGATACCTACCCATTGTCAACACCATTCAATCCAATCTTCTCTCCAATATCCCCTGCCGTTACTCCCGGAAACGTTTTCAGGGTCGTCGGGTCTCTAATGGGAACAACGAATGCATGCAAGCCATGATTTTTCCCTTTCGATATAAGCATTGCGTAGACAATCGCGTGTGTTGCGCATTTTCCTAGAAAATCATAATAACGTTAGCGGCTTAAAACAATTGTTGTGTTTGACCTTGTCATAGCTGATGCATGATGAGAGATAATATTTAAAAAATAATTAGCAGTAAGTTTTTGTTAATCTGTATAAAAGATAAAACGCCGAGATGGCTGAGTGGTTAGAACGCGTTCATCTTAACCGATGATTACGGGCACTAAAATTTCATGTGCTTAATTAGTGTTTATAATTCATCTCGTGCACGGCCGTGAAAGATAACATCATGATGAAACCTGCATGTGTCTAATTTCAACGAAATTCTGGCACATGTGGATCCAACCTGCCTTGGAGCAGCGTGGTATAATATGCTCCAAAACCTCCTTTAAAGGGAGAGGGCTTAGCCCAGCGATGGTACATATTGTTGTTGTATAAAACTTACTACTAATAAAAATACGAGATAATATATAATTTATTATAAATATAATATTTAAGATTATGCTTGTACTTGTGTCTATACATTTGTTTTCGAATATATTCGACTAATTATATCATTAACATAATAAAGAATACAATGACCGATTGCTGAATAACGTCCGATTTAATTATCTGATAAAAATAATAAAATAAGTAGTAAACATCACCTCGATAGTACAATACATGTTGTATAATATTTAATATATATAAAAAATAACAAAAACAAAAAACGACTTCAAACAAAACAGTATTTATAAAACAAATTAATGTGCACTAAAAATTAAAAAAATAATTACGTATTCAAAATATTTTTTAGAGTTCTTCTAAGTAAAATGAAATGAAAAATGTTAGACTACTTAAAAGTCGATTTACGTTTGTATAATGTAGGTAAAATTATTATTATATTTGGAGCCGGTATCCTAATAGGGGCCAAATATCTACCAGTGTTTCTGTGCTGAATATTCCTTATGTAACAGATATGATGACAGTTGACAGATAATATAATCAACTTTTCCTTTATATATCTGTTGCACTCATCACGTGAAGGTCCTAGTGACCTTCGATTAGATAAAAAAATAGCTATAATCCTTAATAACATACTATAAAACCTTTGATTCCGAGATATATACCATGATAAAGCAATTTATATGACATTCGTAATGTACGTCAATTATATGTCCAAAGATCACAATTCTTACATATAATAGTTGGCCGACGTGTCTGATCAAATCAAAATAAACTTTATTCAAGTGGGCAACTTTATTCAACTTTTTTCAAGCACTTTTGAATCGTCAATTAACAATTAAGTGAAGCTACACCGGTTCGAAAAGTAGATTCTATCGAGAAGAACCGGCAAGAAACGCAGTACTTACTCTTTTTCAACATTTAAAAAATACAAAGTCATGTTAGTTAATACAATTATTTAAATTAATATTTCCTGCCTGGAAGTCAACAGGTATTAATTCCACGCTTTTTTATCATCTACAAAATCTTGTATCGAATAATACGCCTTTTTTACCAATGGATTTTTTATAAGCGATTTGAATTTACGAAACGGCAAAGTTAAAAATGTCTGTTATGTAATATTATACATAATATAAAATATAAAACCTTCTCCGAATCGTGCTTTATCTTCAAGTATAACTTTTATATATACTGGTTTAGTTTTTGTTAACAATCACGGGAAGTCTATATTCCTTCACATTGTGTTTTTTAATGTCCCGATTAAGCCCGATAATTCTTAATTGCAATTTATTACATTTTTACGATTTAACAAAGAATTAATTTTAGAGAGAGGCTAAAATTTACTGGCCGGTTAAAGAGCATCGCTATGGTTGTATATAAAAAAAAAACGTGCGAACAGACGTTGTCAGTTTATAATTAAATGAAAAAAAAAAAACAAAAAAACAGGTTACCTAATTTGTAAATACTGTTGAATAAACGGTTAGTTTAGCGTGTTAAAAAGATAATTAATTAAAACACTAGAGGGTAGTGTTTTCATTAATTATCTAAAGCTAAAATACATATACTTACAGATTATTTTCCACGGAAAAAACCGAAAATATAATTTAGTTTTTTTTTTTTAATTACCTAAAGAACAAAGGTGAAGCGGACGTGAGACTCGGCTGAAAATCATCAAGATTAGATTTCTTGTAAATATACAATAGTGAGATTCTATTTTTTATTAAAATGACGTATCTTTATGACCTGAGATAATTTAGTCAGGTTTATTTTTAGTTGAAATGACAATTAAGAGTCCGTTTATAAAAAAAAATTTAGTCCACGAATGCAAGACACAGGGGCCGATTATACTCTTGGGACTTCTGTATAATATGCAGCACTGTGTGGATGTGGTGTGCGCAAGACGGTTCATGATCACTCTTGAAAACAGCTTATAGACGTGACTCAGTAGGGATATAGGACGATAGTTCTTCAGCAGGGTTTTGTATCCCTTTTTGAAGACCAGAACGACCACACTCCTACTCCACGCTACCGGAGTTCTCCCTTCGAAGAGAACAGAGTTAAAAAGCTTTTGGAGTTCCTTAAGTACCGGATTACCTCCTGCTTTTAATAACTCTATAGAAATACCGTCCTCTCAGGGGCTTTTCCATTTTTAAGCTGTTTAAGAGCAATCTCGATTTCGCCAACACTGACTTCAGGCAGGTCTTCGTCAATGGCGTGTTAATGTAGCTCTAGAATCCTCATTTTCGGGATCAGGTCGAGATGCATGCGATGCGTATAACCGGCCGTGGAAGTCCACTACTTCCGAAAGAACTGCCGGCTTGGAAGAAACGACTTCTCCACTTGCTGTGGTCAACTTCGTCAGGTGGCTCCTTATAAGAGATTGTACGAACACCTTAGACTCCTGATTCTGCTCGATTGCTCTTTCAATCGTAAGAGTATTGGACCACCGGAGGTCGTGGCATACGCGCTTCCTGATCTCTTGGTTAGTTGCCGCTTGTCTGTCGAAGTTTCTTCATTAGCCTTAAAGTCTCTTCTGAAAGTTTGCATGCCACAAAATCTTGTACCTTCTTCCCTGAGAATTCGAACTACATTTTCTAGGGTCTGGTTTACGTCTGTTGTGGTTTTCACGGCAGCGAATCGGTTCTCCAGGTTTGACTGGAACGTTTCAGATCCCGCAATGGGTTGGAGCAGCTTTGGTCGGAGCGTGGACTTCATCAGACGGACGCGCTCGACCCTAAAATCGATATTCAGAGAGCCTCGGACAAGTCGGTGATCACTACCGGTATTGAACCTGTTGATCACTGAGACGTCTCTGAATTTTTGCCTCTTGTCTGTCATGCTGAAGTCTATCTCATTTTTTGTCATAGCATCAGGGCTGTGTCACGTCAACTTCCTCGAGGTCGGTGCGTACGCTTGCACCACCTTGAGGAAGTTGACGTCTCTTTATTTTGATGGCTATACCGCCATCATTCGGTCGCCAGAGCCTCGTTTGCTAGTCGTAGTGAGATTGGCTTTGCTATTTTTTATTATTGTCTAAGCATTAAAATAAATATCAACAAGAACAAGAACATGAAATTAAATATTTATATATCCTGCCGTAATTCATTCATAAAAATTAATTCTTTTATATCTTTAATATAACTTTGTATTGAGTAATAAGCCTTTTATATATACTTGTTTTTTTATATGATCTTTATTTTTTTAAATATTAGTAGGTAATATTAAATATACTCAAAGTTAAAACCTCTGAAACGCGTGGAAAATCATGTAGAATATTTTTTTATGTATATTGATTTAGATTATTTTCAGCCAGGCTTTACAAAAAACATACACTCATATTATTATATAGATTTGTACCATAATAGCATAGGAAAATCAAAATGTATACGGCTAATTGAGCGGACTTTATCTGACGTCAAATGATTTCCATTTAATTACGAAACTACTTTCTGTTCAAGTGTCATTTATGATCATTTCCGATCTGCAAGCCTTACTGCAAGTTCTTACATTTTACGCAATACATTTCCTCCATTCCCGACTAGATATTTCGAAAATAGCGATTCAGACGTGTGTGAACTATCGATAGTTTGGCTATCGATAGTTTGTCGATAGTGGACCATCGATATACAACACTAATGCAGACTAACCATTTATAAACGGATGCAAAACGAGTCAAAATCGTGTATTAATTCTTTATTTTCACGTAAGTTTTAATTTTCCATTAAAACATTATTAAATTAAAATAATATGTAAAGCTAATGACGCTAACGGTTCGGAACGTATATTTCACCAAGAGGAATCGATTACTGTAACTTCTTTGTTTTTAAACAGACGACACACAAAAGTATTAAATCGTTAGAAAATACATAGATTATAACTAGACATTCCGAGTTATCGTGTAACATGTATTTTACAAATTATTTGAGCCTATTAAAAGAAATAACAACATTCATTTACATAAAATTAGTATATTAAATAGCGTTATTTCATGAATTCAATTTAATTTATCATATGCCGATAAAAACCGTGGGTTATAATTATTATTGTTCCATGTAATACGATACAAAATTAACGGCAGTTAGTCTTAAAAAAAAAATACATTACATAAACCTTCCTAATGGAAGCAATGCTTTCAAATAATTCCTACTAAATCTACCGCCATCAACAGTACAGTATATCCTGGTGAAACAGTTTATAGCAATGTAAATAGACGAAAACAATGGAAATATATTACCATTTTAATGTTTTAGAGGTCAAAAGGACAAATATGTCAAAAGTTATGATAATTAAAATTACTGGTATAACTAAATACAGTGTAATACAAGCTAAAAATATCTTTTTAAATTTTCATTTGATAATGAAACTTAGATTATATATAGTATCTATTAGTCAAAGTCATATTATTATGCAATTTTTAATTACCACCCCACCACTGGGAATTTTTAAAACTTGATTTTGTAATTGTTCATCTTTTGTTTGATAATCTGGGGTCTAAAATTCCATATTTAAATCTATCCATCATTCCATATTTATATCTATTTAACATACATGCAATACTTTTATTGAATATCAAATTACTACTGCCAGTTCCAAAGAAACTCCTCAGATTTGAGAAGAACTAGCGAAAGAATCTCAATATTTTTTGTAGGAAATGTGTTTACTTTTTTTTAATGATAAATTATTTATTTTTGAAACTCCTGGTATCAATTGTTTCATTACTAATTTTTTTAAATAACTAGGTTTTTTGAAAGATGTTTGTTTATTCATATTTAGGTATTTGAAGGTCCTGGGGTGAAAAAGGGTCTCAATTTTTTCCCAATTAAATTGAATATTTTTTTATTTACCCACTATATAAGACCTATTTCTTTAATTTAACTCTTTTTATATTCAACACTGTTTATGAAACATAAGAAAATGAATGATGTACACTCACCCAAGGATCCAACCCAAAACTTAGCAGCTTCAAAATCAGCGGAATGTAACACAAATTGCTTTGTTTCAGGGCAATAAGTTGCAGTTGTTCTCATGCCCTTTGCATTGGAGCCGTGGGATACTTCAGTGAGGGCAAAGCATCCACCAATCTTTCCCATTTCAGTGGCTTCTATAAAATCATACAAGTGAGGCCCTCCACTTCCTTGAATTGTGTTCGAGAACATACGGAATGTCAGAGAAATTTTCACAGCAAGTGAACTATTAAACATAAATAAAGCTTCCGACCATGCTTGGAATGATTTTGGCTCTTCTACAAGCTAAAAAATAATCATTTTTGTTTATTAAGAAAAGTGCATGTACATTTTTTTGTTGTGTAAGTAACATGAATGACTTACCAGTTCAGAGGGTAAAAAATTCTCATTAAATATGGCATACATGCGTTTCACTGTTATACGTCTTTCTTCATCAAGAGAAAGTGATGTATCAGAATGTTGAAATAATGGATTACTTTCCATAAACTTCCACATATCATGCTACAAATAAACAAATTAAGAATATGTATATTTTTATTTCATTTAATGATATAATTTTAGTTTGTAAAACATTTCTCAATTGTCTTAAAGACTTCAAAGTCTTAAATTAAAAAGTTTTAAATTAAATAATAAAAAAGGTAGCTAATTTAGTGGATATTGCGATTAAAAAAATAAACTTTGTACCTTGTTGTTACTTATTAAATATTTTATGATTAAAATCTTAATCATTAATCTTATACTTAGTTAAGTTAAAGTACTTACTTTAAGTTTAATTGTTGTCATATTATCATAAACGAGTTTCATAACACGCCAATTAAATGTTGCTTTTTTTCTATAATCATCCAGTGGTCCATTTGGTAAGTCGGGGAAATAGCTTTTTAACTCGTCCATGACAATTTTTTTTGAAGATTCCATCGTTTTCTAACAAATAACAATGACAAACACCACTCACTTTCTGTAATATTGTAATTACTAATTTAATGTTTCACTTATATATAAAACTGATTAAATCGACAAAAAAGTTAAGCCTTAGTTATCACATATCAACAATATTGTGTTATGAACATTGAACTTTATTATAGACAATTTATTTGACATTTAAAAAACAAAACACTACCTATTTAACACTAATTAATACTTTTAATATATTTTTATATTTATAAATTGCTCATAATTTTATTTAATAAACTAAAACAAATGAACACTTTTCCGATCTTTTTGAATTTTAACATTTAAAACTTTTAATGAAATGTAAATTTATGCATTAGATAATTGTATATTTTGTGAGAATTTAAAAGTTAAATTCATGGTAGATAGAATAATGATTACGATATTTTATGCATTTACATAAATAAACGTTTTAATATATATGTACATTTAGTTTAAAACATTGAAACTATTATATTTAATAAATTTAAAAATGCAAACACTATAAAGTCTGCAATACACGTTGGGCCAGCGCGATGGACCTACGTTAAGATGATTTACCGCGAGACCAGTAGTAATTATACATGTCAGAAGCTAGGTCTGCGGGTCACAGACCCAACGTGAATACTGTTTGCTTGACACTTGTTGAATGAGTTGATGTAGTGCTAGTGTTTGATTCTTTCGTTCAAGGATGAAATATAGATACCTCTTACAGCCAATGAAATATATTTTTGTAGCAAACTACTATTATGAGAGACATAAAATTAAGACACGAAAGAGATAATTTTTCAGATGCAATAGAAGTTCATAACTTTACCGCAAATTAAGTGTCAGTCGCTCTATATATATCAACTTACACTTCATCGTTTTTTAACTAGATAATTTATTAATCTATAAGCAACAAAATAGATAAACATGAAATTAATCTTAAATTGAAAAACAATACTCTTTATAACTTCTTTAAATCTATACATTGTGTAAGGAAAACCAGAGGAAAGAATTTATTATCGATATATATTTATATACTGTATATATCGATAATCAATTCTTTATCGAAAGAAAAACTATAACTTTTAGTAGAATATACAATGTGTTGTGTTGTGTGTTAATGTTATTAAACATTAAGATAATAAGATAAAGTTTATGAAAATATTTTTGAATTTAAAAATGTCGTGTAATACATCTTTGAAGGTACATTTGGTGTGTGACTGTTGTTTGACCACGGGTAGCAGGAACTTAACTTTTAGTTGTCAAAAGTTCAAAACAAATAAAAGTAACATATGAAAATTATTCAAATGGCGGAGCGTCGCTAGAATTTCTTTAAAAAACATTATTAAACTGAAATAGATGAACCCGTTTTCTTGAAACGATGGGTATTGGTGAGTATAAAATAAGATTTTTTTGTTCTACAATAACAAAGTTTCACCGTAACAAGTGTTACCGTACGTTATTTTTCATTTAAAAAAAAAAGAACCGGTGAATCACTAGTCATAACAAAAAAAAACTTATGTACAAAAAAAAAACAGTTTTACAATCTTTGCTATGTTGTTAATTTAATAAAATAATATAATTTAATAAAATAATTTTATAAATAAAATAAACAAATGAGGCATCCATGTAAATAATAATGATTGAAGACTTTAGAAGTATAAGTTTATATACATCAAGTAGTACATCCAGTAGTAGATTTTTTTGTATTACCTATGTTACAGGATAAATTTAATTTAACTCTAGCACCTTTCTGTATGTAAAAGTGGTCGATTTATAGGTAATATACACTTAGCCCATGAACTCTGTATCTATTTCTGTACCTTATAAATAGTTTGATTATTTAATTCTTTATTATACGTATAATTTCTGTATTATATCACATTTTATTAAAAGTTCTTCTTCTAACAATAAATAAATGGAAAAAAAAGTCCTTCGTAAATTTAATGTGTCTTATCCATGATTGAGTAAAAGAATCTTTTTTAATTTTTAAGTATAAATTATTTTTTCTAATACTTATAAGTTACAAGATGCAACCTTAATCATCTTGCTTAAAAATTAACATAGATTACTTATTAATTAAATATTTATTAATGCTATAATATGGCTATTTGACAATGTGAAAAATTAATTGTGAATTATTGTAATGAGTGTATATTATGAGTTTAAAAATGATTATTTACTAACGAAAGTTGAAAATAATACTTAATTTATTCAAAAATCCATAAATAAAAATGCATTTTTTCAAACATTTGTCACATGACACAAAACACTCCTCATGGCCGGGCTTATGATGAAGTCACTTTCTTGTAAACTTTGCTTTTCTACTATATGTACCACAGATATTTTTCGGCAAATATGTACAAGAAATAAAAAACACAACTTTTACTGGGTTCCTTAACTTCTACTAAATAATACAAAATGGATTTTAAAAACCAGTCAAATAGCCTATTTTTTTAGAGATCATAATGTTAAAAGGCATGAAACAAAATAGTTATGAATGATAAGCTATTTTAATATTTAGACGTTTGCTCAATAGCTAGCTAGAATACCTGAATCTGGACAAATGGTTGGGCAAGCCATACTGAATTCTCATGCACTTATTTTATGTTTATCCACCAACACATGGATGCAGCACAAAGCACAGTAACTATCAGGCTTTAAGCAACACCCTACCTTTAAAAAAATAACTGGGCATTATAATTATTGTTCAACCTTAATTAGAGAAGTCCATAAGTTACAAATGTAATAGTTTATTAAGCGGTTTGAAAAGCATGAATAGCAAGTTTCTCAAACTGATAACCTAATGTAACAATGTGTTTGTTGAATGAAACTTTTTAAAATGATTGCATCCATTAATTTACATTTTTTCAATTTTGATAATTTTGTTTTAATTCTTTAATTTTTTTATAAATATTTATTGAATTATAGGCATGCTAGGTACCTATCCAATGTATATGTTGCAGCCAGCTGGTTCAATTAGCCTTTTCATTAATAGCCTCGACACTTTACTAAAGGGGGCCGGTCAATCAGATTCCCGAATGACAACCCCCAATATATCCAGAGCCATCTCATGTTATGCCTTTGGGAACCCCCGAATTTGGAGCTCTGTTTGTTTATTTAAATAATTTGCTCACAGTTTGGCCTTAAGTATAGTTTGAAACATACGGTGCGATCAGAAGCGTAGATTTAAATACACATGCTCCTTGCTTTTTTTCGGTAAATAAAATTTTAAATTAAATATTTTATATATTTTTATAACATAGGTGGAAAATGCAACTTCAAATATTTATTTAAAAAAAAAAGTACCATTTAAATCAACTTCAACTTTTAATTTTTTTCTATAAATCTTCTGATTTATAAAAAAAAATTAAACAATGGAAATTTTTCAATATTTAAACAATAATTATCGGTCCAAATTTAAAAATGCGGAATGAAAAACGATTTTTTTAATTGCCTTTTTCCTCAAAAATACCTTAAAAACAAAAAACTAAAAAAAACATCTCATTTTTGAACCCCCAAAAACCTCTGCCGACGGCCATGGGTGTCAGTACACCCATGATGACAGTTCGTCGGCATAGCAGTGAATGTTCCCATTTATTTATAGCTGATGACGACTTTAGTTTTTCTAAAGTTTCTGCTTCTATGGAAAATGAGTCCAATGAGAACTTTGCTTCCCCCGGAACCGTTCATAAAAGCAGAGCTCTCATTAGATATCGCTCGTCGCCCGTCGCTCGCGCACAGTTTGCAGAGGCCATTACGCGGGAATAAGAAATTTTTTTTTTTTTTTTACTTTTGTCATTTCTGAAATAAAAAAAAAGTTGGGAAGATTTTTATTAATATTTGCTTATGCTAGTTGGGGGCCCTGTGGCTCGGGGGCCCCGTATAATTGATACGGCAGATACGGCGGTAGCTACGCCCCTGCGTGCGATAACTTTCGAAAATACGTAGATATCTGTTTTTTTTTTTAATTCTGTGGCTATTGTATATCTATTTCTATCATGAAGAGCATGTCTATCTATTATATTATATTATATATTTCTACTTTTAATGTCGACTATCGTCACACGCCTTTGGATAAATATGTTAGTTATTTCTTACAAATATGGCAATTTCGATATACATAGAAGTCAATGTGAGCAGAAACATGTGAAAGAAATTGTCGGTTCCTTGGGGCCCTCTCAAGACAGGGGCGCGTGCCCCGTGAGCCATATGGTAAATACGGTAATGAATACATCTTCCATTCATAGAAAGATAACTCTCAAGTAAATAAAAAAAATAATAATATCGCGCCTATATCGTTGATATTTCGAACCTCAAGCGATCAGTCTCAGCGGTCATTTGGAGGGAAAACCCAAATTGGCTTTGTGTGCTCAGCAAGGCAAGACAGTATTTCACGTCGGCCCTTGAGTAAGACTATACTGGGCGCAAATTCGGCCCCACATGGAATACTGCTCTTATCTTTGGGCGGGCGATCCCTAGTACCAGCTCCTTTCTTTCTTTGAATAAGGTCAAATGACCCTATTCACAGCGGAGCGGCTCGAATTGTCGACGATCAAGCTCTTTCCAACTTTGCATTTTCTACTGAAATTTTCAAGGGCAATGTTCCTAGGAATTCTACGGATTAATACCGGCTGCTGAATTTCACCTTCGGACATCTCGTCAAAATTCGTAATTTCACCCGCACCACCTTGATGTTCGAAAATCCACAACAGCGATTTTTAAGACATTTTCTACCTCGCACAACCACTGTGGGATTAACAGTTGCTGGTTTTTCCGAATCGATACAACTTTGAAACCTTTAAGAAAAGAACGCGCTCCTTCCATAAAGGCCGGCATCACATCTGCAAGCCCCCCGGTGTTGTAGATGTCCGTGGTGGTAAGATGTAAATTTAAAGAAATTAAAGTAATGACTGTCGCTTCTCAATTTGTTTTTGATGTTATGTATGTCCGCAAAAACATAAATGTTCCCAAAAATTGTGACGTACATTCCAATAATACTAGGAACAAGAATAAACTTGTTACGCTTAGTACCCGATTACACAGGGTTAGTAACTCTTTTTTGGTGCAATGTATACGTTTTTACAACAGGATCCCAGAATACGTTCAACAATATTCAATTATAAAATTCAAAAGAATCGTTAAAGAGCGTTTGTGTGCTAAAGGCTATTACAGCAACTAATGACTTTCTAGTTGACTGCACACCTGTTTTAAATAACAAGAATATGTTTATTACAGTATATTGTAAATTGACAGTATAAAAAAATAATCCCGCTGAGTTTTTTCGCCGGTTCTTCTCAGGTCTGCGGTTTTATATTCCGAACCGGTTGCAGATTTTCGACAATCAATAAGAAAGTGTAAACACTTCTATTTTGAATAAAAGTTTTTGACTTTGACTTGACTTTGACTATCAGGTGAGCTTATTGCTCGTTTCCCCCTATAACATAAAAAAATAAATATATACGAGTATATATTACTATTTATCACAAAACCGAATCTGTTAATTCTGTCTCAATATGGTTCTGTCGGCTTTACCCTCAGGGTGTTTTTTTAAGAAATTTAAGGCGCGAAGGGGGCGCGGTAATAAAGCACAGGTGCAAGATGTACATGTCCTTTGTTACCGCACTGCACAAATAAAAGGCTAAAGTGTTTCACATTCCGAAGCGCCCAAGGCCACTTAGTTGAGTCAGAAATATAGATCTTTTTAACCAATTTGAAAAGGAGAATCCAAAGCATGAAAATGTCTAGGCGCTACATTTAATGGTTAATTAAGCTAGTTGCTTGCGACATATTTACCTAAGCACTCTACAATGGCAGTATAGACACGTCCGAATTATGAACTAATATTATTATTACTAATAATATTATTATTATTAGCCGTGGGCTAATATATTTTTAGGTCGCACTAGAATGCTTTCTATTAAATAGGACATATTACTAATTGGAAAAACCAATGCAATTTGTTGCCAATTTTGTTGGTAGAATTAGCTTTTATACATAAACATCTTTTTCAATTTAGCTCTTTATGCGAATCCTGTTGAAACCGAAATATACATATAGTATTACTCACAAATAGAGTTTCTACGCTGTGGAGTAATAGGTTTTATAAGTGTTTTTTTTTTTTACCGTTTATATAAAACATTTATGTTGAAGGAAAACTATAAAGAAATATACTTTGTTTTTTTTGCGCTAAGACATTATATGCTGACATGTTTAGTAATCTTTTTTTTCTAATATAAAGTATAGATCGCATTCTTAACAGACCTGGGCAAGACAAAAAATTAGAAAAGACAGTATGATAAAATTATAGAGGTAGCCTGCAGAAGTAACGTAACTGCGACGCTTTTCTTTACGTTTAGTTTAAAGTACATCAAAGTTTATACTAGATTTCAGTGAACACTGAATATTCACGATATTCTAAGAAGGCTGTTATATCTTTATCTTCTGCTTCAGAATATTTTATTATGAAGACTACTGAAACGTTTTTAATTCTGTTTAATTATTAGTAACAAATTATATTCCACTAACTGACTGATGTACAATTGATGTTTTTTATAGTATTTCGTTGAACAGAATTATATAAAAATACAAATACGTATTAATTAAGATATTCGGTAATTAATTTTGTATCTATACTGCAAAAATAATTACAATAAAAGTCTAATAAGTACAGACAATATTTGCATTATACATATTAATGTTAATTATTATATCATACAAATTATCTAAATTAATTTGATAAGTATGTAGTTAGTCCTTGTAGAACAAGACAAAACAGTGTACTATTGTAAGGTAAATTGAATTAAATTGTCTATACTAAAAATATTAAACCTTTTAACTTTATTGGTAAGCAGATAATCAGCGCCAAACATAGCCCAATTTACAGTATATAATGTAGGTATTGTAAACGTGTGTGTCAGTAAAAAAATGTATCTTACATTTTCTATTCTAACAGCCTAACAGCATTACGTAGTATTGCTATTTTACATGATGTTTAAAGGGCGACACGTGAAACATCTCGGCCTTCAAGGTTGGTGGCGCATTGGAATTATGTACGGAATGGTGACTATTTACGATCAGGTGACCCGGCGTCCGATCGCCTACCTATAACCAGCTGGTCGGCACAATGAAAATTTATTGGGTTATTCTGTCGAAAAATTCTGACTAACAGCCCAGGGTCTAGAGGATTTTTTGAAGACTTTCATATTTGGAAAGCACAGAGCCGGTAGTCGTGCGACTGAACTCATGTCGGTCGTGACGGATTTGTGCAGCTTATAACACAAATATTTTGCATTATATGGCGTCCCTTGAGATAGATTGCTATGTTTGAAATTGGTCAGGACGAAACCATCACATATTGAACATCTTAAGAGTAACCGGCATTGACTACACAATGGCTATAGCATAGTTTTCTAGTATACTGTCACATGTATTAGATAAATATAATGTGACAATTTGAATATGAAAGCAAAGATTTAAATCATTGTATGAAAAGTATTAAAATGATCATGGGATCATAATTAGAAAAACAATTTTTTTATTTTATTCGACGTATTCCTTACTGATATAGCTGACTAAAACCGAAACCGATTAAAAAGGTTAAGATTTTTGTTTTCGAACTCTGTTTTTGTTCTCACGATCCACAAGTAAGAGTCGATTTAAATATATATACATGAATTCAGGGTGAAGCAATTCCTATGCTGTTGTGTCGTATACAGTTGATAAAAAAATAAATGTTTAATATGAAGGAATCGTAATATTACGTTATAATAACATATAGGTAACTACATTGCCTATCCTACGGTATCGGTACGTTAAATACGGTAAGGGCGGCAGTTTCGTTTCGTTCGTAGGGGGTACAGAACGTTTCCCGCGCAAATTCCCGCCAAAATGTTTGCGAAAGGTAAAAGACGCGTTCGAATTATTTTGTTCTTAGTATTTCTTGAATATTTTATGCAATAAAAAATATAAAGTTCACTAATTTAATAACATTATTAAAAGTTATTAATTTTTGTTATTTCACTTTAGTTTCTTTTTTATATTTTATTTTTATTTATTTTTTGTTTCAGTTACGGCTTTGACGTTATTCACTTTAATACAAACAGCGACAAGTTTTGGTAAGTTTTGAATTTATAACATTTTTATATAACGGTAAAATTGTTGAATGTGTAACAAAAATAATTGCGGCACAGATTAAACTTCAAATTTTATTATTGTTTTTTAACTGTTACTTTGTATGAATTAAAAAAAAAATCGGTATATTGCATATTACTCAAAATTGACGTATTAAAAAATAATTTATTGTAACAAAATAATTAAATGCACTGTGAATCAATTAATGCATTAAATAGTACTTTAGATTTTAAATTGTACTAGGTATCTTGTTTAAAAAAACAGATTTGAGGCGTTTGTTGAAATTAAAAACATTTTTATAAAACCTCGGCCAAACTGAAAATAAAATAACCAGATAAACAAGAATAACTCATATCATTTTATTATCTCTTAGTATTCATTGCCTACATAATGTTTAATTAAATACATTTTCATTCTTACGCTATTAACTGTTTTTGTTGTGATATTTATTAAAATAATCCTTAATTAATGAATTAAGAAAAATAAGCGCTAAAATATAAATTAATATATTGGAAAAATGCTTCTCTTTTTAATCTGTTTAGCTTTTCTAATTATATTTTAGGTTTCTTGATTTGCAGATTATAATATATAAATAAAAAAAGTTATTGCTATGATATCTCTGTCAGTTAGTTACAAGATTCAATTAATTTAATACATACACGAATTCGATGCCCACAAGTCCTTAATAGAGTCGAGATAGCCCAGTGGTTAGAACGCGTGCATCTTAACCGATGATTGCGGGTTCAAACACAGGCAAGCACCGCTGATTCATGTGCTTAATTTGTCTTTATAATTCATCTCGTGCTCAGCGGTGAAGGAAAACATCGTGAGGAATTTCAATTGCATGTGACAAATTTCATAGAAGTTCTGCCACATGTGTATTCCATCAACCCGCATTGGAACAGCGTGGTGGAATATGTTCCAAACCTTCTCCTCAAAGGGAGAGGAGGCCTTTAGCCCAGCAGTGGGAATTTACAGGCTGTTGTTAAGTCCTTAATATTAAACTTTAAAAAAAGGTTATTTTTAAGATTAGGACTAATTATTTTGAATTGGCGAAATAAACTATTTATTACGACTAACTCAGGTCGTAATTTATCGCTAACATAAAATCGGTGAAGATGCGTTATATGGGTTCCCCTTAGTTAGACACGATGACAATGCCTAGATTACGTAATCGTCTTTGTTATAGATTAGACGCTGTGTACTAATTCATACACTAAAACCAATGTTTGTTGAGAAGCAGCGCTATAATATATACAAGCTGTACAATAGGCAATTTGACTGGTTTTTAATGTACAATTTATATTATTTAGTAGAGGTTAAGGCACCCAGTAAAAGTTGATTTTTTTATTTCTAGTACATGTTTGCCGAAAAATATCATATTAAAAATTCCATATTTAAATAACGCGCGAAAACGCTACTTGGACAATATGGCGCTGCAATGGGGTCGGTGACGTCACTTTGCTGTATTTTAATCTGTGGTACATATAGTAGAAAAGCAAGGTTTACAAGAAAGTGACTTCATCATAAGCCCGGCCAATCAGGAGCGTTTTGTGTCACGTGACAAACGTTTGAAAAAATGCATTTTTATTTATTGTTTTTTGAATAAATTAAGTATTATTTTCAAGTTTCGTTAGTAAATAACCATTTTTAAAGTCATAATATACTCTGTTTACAATAATTCACAATTTATTTTTCGCGTTGTCAAATAACCTATTCTGATTTTCAAATCTTAAGTATTAGTATTCCTGTTTGTTCTACTGACCAGTGTAAGGCCGCTGATCTCGAGATTCCGGCTTCAATGCCCAGGGGTTGATATGAAGTTATTCAATTTTTCATTATTAAAATTGTTAGTAGAAGTCCAGAGGCGACAAGTTGTGTATAATATACTTCCTCGTAAAACACGTGTCGTGTGGGGTTCCGTCGTCAAATGATGAGAATGAGGCAATAGAGTGACTGTGTTACGCACACACTTATGCACAATATGTCCTTTGTAGTTGCCTGAAATCCTTTCTGATATGTTTTCGAGACGAAACGCGTGAATGCCACGGCTAAAACGTTACTAAATATAAATGTTTTAATCGTTTTTTGTAATGTTCTCTTATCTCCATTGGTAATGACTTGGAACCATTTTATTCCGACGTATAATTGAATAATGAATAACTTTGTAATTAAAATCTTTTCAGCAGCTTTCGCTTCCTCTGAATTATTTTTAATAAGATAAGTGATTTTTTTATATTAAACATTGCATTATATTATAAGTGATTATTGTTTCTTTAAATAGGTAGTACTGTAGGTAGTACTTATACAAATGATTATAATCAACCAAATTTTTAAATGAGCTAACTAGTTAGAATAATTGGCTATAAATAATGTCGATAAAAAATACGTTTAGAAGTGTGGTGGCTATAACTCTAATCCCTCTTGTTAAGAGACTAAGGCCTCGCTTTGAAATATACAGGCTGTTGTTTTTTAGTAAAAAAATTGCCGAATAGAAAAAAAAAACACCTATCCTCAATATCGTTGATCGTACTTAGTAAAATGAGACACAAATAACTTATGTAAGTCGTAAATTATTGACTTGAAAGATTTCTTACTTTTAACTTTATACTTTACAAAAACGTCGTCGAGAAATTTCTCATATAAACTCGAGCGTTGTACGAGGTGACTTTATACATAAGTTTGTTAATTTAATAATCGCGTTTTCATACGAGGGATCACGTGACCGTTTATCGTGTATCGTTAGCGACGTCATTCCAATGATAAAACGGGTAATTTAAAATATTAAAAGTATATTTGAGGTCAAATATTGCATGTTTTAAAAAATAGTCTATTATTCTTTTTTTAAGGTTCCTTAGGAATTAATAACATTAATTGCTTAAGTATATACAAATGGTGAAATGATGGCAAGAATGTAAGTAGCATTTCACCTTTGAATTCCGATCCTCTCAACAGAAAACGAAGAAGTCCCGTCACCAAAGTTTTTAAATAAATAATTTAATAAATATAATTAACACGCATTAAAAGTATCAGTGTATCAGTTCTAAAAATCTGATTTTAATGAAGTATATTCGTATATGCTTATTTATGTTAAGCCCTTGTATGTACTTTACTTCATTATGATAAGACTTACGTATAGCTGAAACTTTGTTCGAATAGCATTAATTATATAAATTTAATATCCTGAAAATTTATTCAAAAATGTTTAAGAGGAAGAATAATAGTATCATTCTTCATTATTCTTAGCGATTTCAGCGTTCAAAAGCATTTGAGTTCTTCCGTGAAAAATTAAAGGAACCTTTATAATTGATTACCAATATTATGAAACATTTTAGCAGGTGTTATTTGTGTGTTTTGTAAGTGTTTAGTTCCCTAAATCAAACCTTCATGTGCATGTGCGGGGTTGAGTTTCTCATCATCATCATAATCAGCTTGTAGTCCACTGCTAGACATAGGCCTCCCTCAAGGCATGCCAATGAACCCGATCTTCGGCCCTCCATTCAAGTAATATACACTTAGGTCCCTCCCAAAAGACAACCTTTGACAAAACAAAAACAGTTGTATTTCGTATAATTACTAGGACAATCAAGAAAAGTTTCCGATTCCTTGACTGATCAACACTGATAATTGACATTATGTAAAAATGTTAATATGTTTGTTAAGCGTGCTCGTAAATAAAACGTGTGTTTATTAGTGGAAACGGAATGAAACTTCACAAGTAATTTCCTGTGTTTATACATACATATATGTAGAGGAACGTACGACGCATAGCTCATAAATGTGAAGTATAGACATTTCTAAGTCCTATAAAATATACTGACGCGAAAGATCTTTCGTAAGCTTCTTACACGCGAATTTCCGGCGAGCAGACATACGGAACCAGATGCTGTACACATACGAAACTATTTACGCCAATAAAATACTGTCGATACAGTCAATGGAATTTATTTCAACTGAAGATTATGGTATAAAAGTCGGCAGCTACGATATGTTTCTGAACCTACACTTTGGTATTTGATATTGACGGTATGCCTGTAAAGTTTACTAATACAATATCACATACATTTATAGGAAATAACTTGGTGGTAGCTTTTTGGGCACGCTCGTTTGGGTACGTACCAACTACTCGTTATATATGCTATCTTCAAGCAGCAATACTTTGTATGTTGTATTGTTTTGTACTGGTTTGAAGTGTACAGGTACAAAAGGAATTTTTGTCCCCAAGGATAGTGGCCTATTGGTTTGGCATGGATGATTACAATTTGTTACGGTGCCAAATTACCAATGTCTATAGGAAGCCGGTCATCCCATACTGTCCAACTAAATTTACAAAAATAATCTTCATTATGTCACTTTGATTTATGTCTATACTATGAGAGTTATGTCTTGAACCACGGTGAACATTCCGAAATCGATTAGAGTTAATTTAAAATAGCTTCTAGCACATCGCTTATTACTGTTTTTAGTACATGAAACATCGATTTCCATAAAAACTTTGACATTCATTTGATTTCGAAGCACCTTAAATTGCTCTTCACGGCTTATTTTGGATCAGCACGTCCGGTCGGAAGATCACAAGAAGAATCTATCTAAGATCAAATTTGATCGTACAAATTCACATAAAGCCGATTCTAATCGAAAAGAGAATGAAGATAAACAAAAACCTTAATTTACGTAGTCATTAGTTATACAATTTGCTACAATCTATATTGTCCACAATTCTTGTCATGTATCATAAATACACCACTATTTCACTTCACTTTAATTTTGCTGCCAAAGTTCCGATGACAGTTTCCATAATATATATGCAGCACCAGGGAGCTGGCAGGTACGTTACTGGCCTTTAAGGAAGAAGTACGCTCTTTCTTGAAGGTTCCCATATCGGCTTGAAAAATATCGCCGGCGAAAGCTGGTGCCACAAAGTGGTTGTGGTGTAACTGGCAATTTTACCTTTTCTTCATAACGATGTCCTGATCGCTAATTTATGCAAATGTCATGGCATTGCCATGTCAAATATATTATAGCTCTCATTACAACATCAGAATGCTCTAAGTATTGATAGTACAATTAGTATTCAAACCTACATGCATTAAATTTGAATTGGGTGTACTAATTGTTTATAGACCTATGTTAGAGAACTGCTAATTGAATTATGTTATTATTGACGTCATTATAAATTCGCATTAGCTTAATCTAATATTCACTATGTCATATAGTCAATGACAATAATTATTTGTACCTACTATAAACTATTTATAGAAATTGTTTATTTGGAATATAAAGGCTATAAATCAATTCAAATTCATTTACATATTTTTTTAATTATTTTAAAATACTGGCAGAGACTGTATATATTGGACTGTTTAGCTTGCTACCTTTGCCTTTACTGAGGCGAAAGAGAGACAACATATAAAATATATTTGTAAAACCGAAACAGCAATTAATGAATACATAGTAATTCAATCACTCATGCAGTGATGATTGATTATTATTTTAAGTCTCGACTGTCAAAGTTGACCAAGCATAAAAAAATGTGGCACACAGTTGGCCCCTACGTACACGTACATTGGGAAAGTAGTGTGACGTAGCCGCGACGCATACCAATATAATAAAGTTTACTTTATTGGTTTTTGGTATACGTACACTTAATCTACGGTGTACATAGCTTTAGATCAAGTGTCGCACTAAAATTCATATGAATTGAAATAGTGTCATAAGACCTAATAGTTTGTGCCTAAAATGTACACATCTTTTAATTTTAGATAAAACGTTAATATTACTTACAACAAATAATGCAATATTTTGCAACACGTTATTTATAAGAGTATATATACATTTTCAGAAACAAAAATATTAATATGAAAGTGCTATTTCTTATCAGTTCCTTTTAAAGTTAAAACAAATAGCGAGCGGAAAGTTACAATACAGTTCTTACCGACATTTTAAAGTGTTACAAACAGATTTCCATTAAATGGATTGCCATCACTTACTCGATTGCTTTTAAAATTCCACACAATTTTTAAACGAAACTAGTGTTGTTCGTGTCTCAGGTTTTTAAATGTATTTTCTATAGTAATATTATGTTATTTATTAGAGAAATATACTTTAAAATCGAACTTTAATATTATCTCCTTACAACTTAGCTGGATGTTGAAGATACCTCAACGCTGTTTAATACTTTCTGCTAAATAACTGAAATATCATTATATGTAAAATAATGTACTCCCGTCGTGTCTGTATGCCATAACCTACCAAAGGGATCTTTATCCCCTTAGGGGTGGAATTTATCAAAACCCTTTCTTAGCGGATGCCTACGTTATAATATCTAACTGCATGGCAAATTTCAGGCCGATCCGTCCAGTGGATTGGGCTATGCGTTGTCGTTGCGTTGAAAAAGTTTTTGATTATTTTTAAAAATAATAAGCCGCCTAATTAAAATTTATATTATTAGAACCTTATTCTAACCGGGCAAAGCTCGGTCTATGTAAAACTGAAATCAATCAATCAGTCAAATATTAATATAAATAAGTAACTCCCCGCAACTATAATAATCACCAGTTATATTTTTAACAAAATACAAATTTTACTAACCACAGCGTAAAATTATATCAGTATTAAAAACTTTTATTCTTCTAATCTCAACTGAATATCATTAACTCAACTATACGTGAGTTTAAAGAAGGCGGGCATTAATGAAACTGCGTTACACTCGCAATAACTTAAAACAGTTATAAAAGAGTACCAAAACGTGCAGGTACAGTTTGTCCTTTATGAAGGAACTCGGTAGGACCAACTTTTAAAGCCTCGGTGCCGTATCTTGCATAATTTAGCGTGTGTACTTTGTCAACTTAGTGTGTAGTCGGTCCTTCTAGGTACACTAGGTGTTGTTCAGTGCATCCTTTGTTTGTGGAGATTGTTCCAGCATTATTGCGGATTTTGATGTCGCCACGGAATACGCTACGTATATGAGTTTTGTTAATATAAACAAATTTGGTTTTAAAACGCTTGTAAAATGTTCGGCTTCTTGTTGCTACAATGTCGTTTTAGTGTCTTTGTTTCATATTATATACAAGAGTTTTTATTCTTGTAATCTGAGAGGAGTTATTGTTTTGATTTGTAAGGGACATTGTCCAATCACGTGCGAGTGTTCTATTACAACAACAACAGCCTGTAAATTTGCCACAGCTGGGCTATAGCCGCCTCTCTCTCAAGGAGAAGGTTTGAAACATATTCCACCACGCTGTTCCAACGCGGGTTGGTGGAATGCACATGTTCTATGAAATAAGACAGGTTTCCTCTCGATGTTCTCCTTCACAGTCGAGCATGAGATGAATTATAAACACAAATTAAGTTCATGAGTATTCAGTGGTGCTTGCCTGTACTTGAACCCGCAATCATCAGTTAGGATGGACGAGTTTTAAGCAATGGGCCATCTTTGCTTTTTTAAATTTGGATATTTAGTTGAAACTGATAATCTTTAATGTACACACACAGGGAAACGTGTAAAAAGGATATACTACATTATTATCATAATCTGTGAAGCAGCCAAAAAAGGAGCTTATCATCAATCAGCTTATGGTGAAACTCGGGGGAGCATACAATGACCCCCAAAATTCGTCGCTGATTTTCAGTGAGCCCCTAAGAGGGTACTAACAACAATAACAGCAATGCAAATAGGTCGATATAATATTTAATGAATTTTATTTACATTATTATAATCATCAAAATCAAAAAATTAAAATCAAAATAAACTTTATTCAAGTAGGCTTTTATAAGCACTTTTGAATCGTCATTTTACAATTAAGTGAAGCTACCACCCGTTTGGAAAGTAGATTCTACCGAGAAGAACCGGCAAGAATCTCAGTTGTTACTCTTTGTCAACGTTTAAAAATACAAATTCATGTTAGTTAATACAAATATTTAATTATTAATATATCCTGCTTCGAAGTCAACTGGTATTAACTCCACGCTTTTTTACTTGTATATAAATATATGTATGACGGCGATATATCAACGGCAGCCATATCTTTGGTGGGAGTTTCTGGTAAAGGGTTCATAGGTCTCAGGTAATTAATTACGGAGTTGACAATTCTTGTATTTTATACGGTAATTATCACAGTTGCGTGAACCAACGGTCCCGTTTGGAAGGTCCGAACTGTATCTCTCCCTTTAATAAAATTTAGCTTCCGACTCTCCTCTTTCGAAAAGAATTAAATGAACGTGACACTGGTCCCATCAAATGATTCCGATCACGTGACTCATTATGACACGGACGTTCACCAATTCACACCCCACAGACACAACAAAATCATCTAAGTTACTATTTATCGACGACATGTATACATATATATCATAGTTAAATAAATCAACGTCCAAGATATTAAATACATATTTAATACTGATGAGTTGATTGTAGGGGACGAAACGGTGCTTCATACTATTAATTATCTTTTTAATTTGGTAGGATATTATTTTGTATAAAATTTTAATACACGCCTTAGTTCCCTAATATATACTTAAATCAATGTCTTCAAGAAAGAAACATAATTATAGGGCTTTCAATGAAAAGTCTCGATAAAATTCTTTACAACTGGCTATAATTATAATGCTATTGATACGTCTATTTCAAGTTATTTTTAGTATTAGCTTTAAAAATGAATATTAATAACTTATATACATTATACGCAAAAGATTATATCAAAGAAAAATATTGCAAACCTCAATCAGTGCTAATTTTATAAATTATGTGAAAGTAACTCTATCTCTTTCTGTCTTTGCCTCTTTCACTACCAAACTACTGAATCGAATGTGATGAAATTTGGTGTGAAGCAAACTTGAACTTCTAGAAAGGACATAGGTTACATTTTTGCCTAACACATGACATCATTAAAATGCGAGCGAAGCCTAGGGCGACAACTAGTACTAAAATAACATCAGGTAAAATCAAAATGACTTATGTGACCTTAATTATGACCAACTCTCGTTGTCCGTCCAACACCACCGATACCACAAGCAAATGTCACTTTACTTCTGAGTTAGTTTTCGTCGGATGGTTAATGGCGTAAAAACTGCTTACATACATTATATTATACTTCGATAGTAATACTAATAAACATTGTATATCGGATAGTTATCTATCTACCGTCTATGGGTGGTGACCATTTTCCATTGACCAGTTTTTCCGTATGTCTATTCAAATGAAAACAGAATCCCACTATTATGAATACGAAATCATTCGATTCAAATAAATCTTTTTCGAACTTTTTCGACAACTGAGATATTCTCTTCTTTCCATTTCACAATTCCGTCCAGAAATCAGAGACCAATTCGCATCAGTAAGTGCATTTCGAGAAACGTAGTTGAAGCCCGGTCGAATCAGAAACTTAAATCTGATAAAAGGTAGTCTTATTTGAATTTCCGTTTGTAAGTAAAGAGGAAATAGTGTATTGGAATCTTTTGGGTAAACTTTCTTAATCCTACTTCGTTGGAAGTACGGCTTCGAATCTGATGCGGGATTGCTTTGAAAATTATTACTCTGTAATTAATTTCATTTACTTTTGAAACTTAAATATAGTCTGCCAGATTTATGTATCTAATTAGTTTCCGTTTTACTATTTCATTAATTTGTGGTAGAAATGTTGGTTATATTCTGTTCATGACATCCTTAATATGAAAGTTTTGCTTATTTGTTAGTAATGATATAATATTATATGTTTATATACACATCAGGAATACAGAAAAGGATAAAAGTATGTCCTGTATGTTTTGGTGAAACAGATGGTGGAAACTTTTATAATTGTACTATTTTCACTTTAGTGACGGTTTATAAATACAGCTACAACAGAATTTATGATAGAAATAATGATAATATTTTTTTCGTAGAGATAAGTGATAAATTGTGAAAATTACTTAAATATGTTTTTCTATATTTTAAATCTCTTTTCTTTAAAGCCCTGAATTAATGTAACGTAATGTATAAATAACGTTCGCTGTAAGCACTCAGACCGATGTGTGACGCTTGGGTTCCCTCAATAAACGCTTAATACTTTCGAATACAAGCCATTTCATAGATGTTTGACCTTTCATTCCATTACGTATCAAAATCTTATTCGTCCAAGATCAACTATTAGTTTATTTTGGATTTTTACGTAGTGTTTTTTCATATCTTTCCAGTTTTTGTAGATATAGCTAATTTATAAGCATAAAATAAATCAATCAACTTCAATCAATCAATTTCAGAGATGCTTTCCCGTATTGAACCGCAATACGGGAAAGCATCTCTGAATTTTCATATCTCTACTTCGCGCTTATAACGATATTCATCTCGACCTCGGCGGTGAAGGAAATTATTTTGAGGAAGCCTTTACGTCATGTGAATATTAGTCATATGTTAATTTATTCATTAGAAAGTATCCACCTAAACCCTTTCATTAATGTAATATGAATAAATTCAAAGTATTATTAAGACGGTCTTTTTTAATAGAACTTAGAACTTAGTTAGAAACGTGTGATCTCAGGACGGGCAGTTACTAAAGATATGACGACCTCCGTGGTCTAGTGGTGTGTACACCGGTTTTCACGGGTATGCCATTCAGAGATCCCAGGCTCGTTTTCCGGTCGAGTCCAATATTTAGTGTATATTAATATAATAATGGGTGATTTTCTTGTATTTTGTGGTGAGTATGTACTGTAATGTATGTACATACATCATGATATTATATACTTTATAGACAATACTAGCGAAAATAATTCCAAGCGATCGTATTTTTAGTAATGTAGAAAGAGGAAAATGTTTATTCGTTTCCATTTAAGTAACATAATTGAATTTATATTCCGTTAGACATCTTTGTCTTAGCACAAAAACACCTTCCTCGTAAGCCTCGCGTCAAATTGAAATCATTCGTTCCTTATAAATTCGGCATCGGATGAAATCCCACAGGATCTCGTCGAGTCTACGAGCTCGAATTATTGATGTGAGCTCTCAGTCAGCAGCGAGTGTGCAGTGAGTTTCTCGACAGATTTGTGTGCTCTGATTGTACCGAATTTGAAGTGCATTGTCACCTGGAGACCCCGTGCTGTGGACGTCTGTCTCATTGTCCTGTTTAAATGTGTAACGTTTCTATTTATAGCCCTTAGAGCTTACCTTGGCAAATAAATGTTTTTTATACTTTCACTGGTACTCATACAGTGGTTGAAATTGGTCATATTTAGTATAGAATATTTCAAGAAAATATTTGTAAATAGCTGAAAGAGAAGGAAAAACTATCAGTTGACATATAGAGGAGAAAAAGATACTGAACTGTTTTGTCTTGTGTATATGATCAGGGTGTAAATAAAATTATTGTTTCAACCCGACCAAGTCGATATAGATATTATGTCCTCAAAATGTGACATTACAAATTAACTGCACAATACTGATAAAGATAAAACTTTATCACTCATATATAACATTTTCGAATGCGTTCAAAATTCGAAAAAAAATTGCTATTAAAAATTGAGGCAGTATAACAAGGGATTCAGTTCCATCGCGCAGCGACAGTCGCCGTAATCCCGATAGATTCGGATGAAATTCGTCCATTTGCTACGATGGCGACGAATTATTAATGCTCCCAAATGCTATTTGCACCTTATCCAGGATTCAGTTGGAAAAGTTTCAGCAAAATTGAACGAAATTGATTTCGCTGTGGCAATGGAATATCGAATGACTAGTGAATTTGTTATTGGAACTCGATGACACGTGTTAGTCCCGACTATTTGTGTTTCGAATTCATTTAATATACGTTATTGTCAGTTTTATCGGAAATCATTCATTCGATTGAAGTTGGAGTGAATTTAAATACAAATCTTCAGCATATTCTACGATAAATAAATCGTTGGGCAAACACGTTCGAATAAAACGTTAAGTCACTTTATCACTCTCGGAACATTACGTTCATTCTCTTTATCCGCGACCGGCCTATCTCTGAGAGCGAAATCCGAGTGGGATAAATCCGCGAACTGAGAGCAGCCAGAGTTCCCTCAATGAATAATGCAAACGATCACCTGAGGTGCGAGACATTAAAAACTCATTGCAGTTCTTCATGGTACGTATCGCGGAAATGGATTCGTAATGAGCTATCTCCTTCCTTTCATTCGATGGCTGTTTTCAGATTAATCAGACTATACCCAGAAGTCAGGATTGGTACGAAGACTCGTAATAAAGTATTTTGGTACATTATTCTTTTAATCGTTTCAAAAATTCATACGGTGGTATGAATAGTTTAATCAGGTTTTGATATGAAAAATTATTTACATAATCACATGTTTAATTAATTTTTACAAAGCATATTACATTGCTGTATTGCAGAAAAATACATCGCACACAATAAAATGGCTTCAAATTAATTCATAACAGTGTTTTTATATGCTTATGTACTTTTTATGACTATCGTCTTGTTAATTTTTTACATTTAAAGCAATACAGCCATATCAAAAACATATTTTTGTATAATTTATCTTTTTTTAAGTTAAATAGTGAGGAACTAATGCGAACGCTAATTTAAAATCTGAAAGAAAAAGATTTTTGGTAAAATGTTCGTTTCGATTTAACGGACAATGACGAGCGTAATATCATGTAATCCTACTTATTTGTCTTCTAAGTATATTGTTTTCTAAAAAATAAAATGCATATGTGACTGACTGATCAAATCTTCTCAACGGGATTTAAAAATCTTAAATTTTCCTTTGCATAGTGCTGTCATGCAAAAATACTAGAACCACGTCACGTTTCACTTGTACTAGCAAAATTTATTGACACGCCTTCAAGGTTCCACGCGGAAAGTTTCCTCACCATAAATCTTTAGACAAACTTTAAGATTGCACTAAACTTGCCGACGTTATTAGCTACTGAATAATTCATCAGCATCCGAGCATTATCATTATATTTTTCTCACCTCGCGTTAAAATTGGTATCGATTTATTTAGACTATTTAAAAATTAACGTATATTTATGGACTGCTGGCATTTTTGGTCGATGCTTTGGGGAGGATCTTTTACAGTGGAGTATTGTTCACTTATCACTTTATTCCTTTAAGCTATTAGCGATGTAATTTATTCCCTCTGTGTATTCTCAAGTTTAAACTAAGAACGATAATAGCTGGGAGTATATGCTGCCAAAAAATGTATCTAATGTCCATTTAGTATATGCAAAAACAATTATACTTTGTACGAATGTTTCTGTACTAATAGTTAGAATGTTACCAAAACTGTATCTTTGTTCTTATCGCTATTTTTAAATGATGAACAAAACAGTTTTCGTAATTAAGAAAACAACTTAATGCTGCAAGCTCATTCAGTCACATAAGATATAATTAGGTGCGATGGACCAATTACAATCATTCATCCATAAATTTGGACAATTACGATTTTAAAAATAGGAGAATGATCTTACCTTGAGTCGAGATGGCCCAGTGGTTAGAACGCGTGCATCTTAACCGATGATTGCGGGTTCAAACCCAGGCAAGCACCGCTGATTCATGTGCTTAATTTGTCTTTATAATTCATCTCGTGCTCAGCGGTGAAGGAAAACATCGTGAGGAAACCTGCATGTGACAAATTTCATAGAAATTCTGCCACATGTGTATTCCACCAACCCGCATTGGAACAGCGTGGTGGAATATGTTCCAAAAAACCTTCTTCTTAAAGGGAGAGGAGGCCTTTAGCCCAGCAGTGGGAATTTACAGGCTGTTGTTGAATGATCTTACAGTTTTTGTGAGCTTTCAACATTGTGACTTGTATTTGTAACATTTATTATTTATTTGTTACATTTTATAGTTTCTTGTGAAAAACTTTGTTTAGATAGTTTTGTGCATGTTCATATTGATTGTATTTCCATAGACATTTTGGTAAATTTTTTAAATAATTTTATTAATAGAGTAATTTATCAAAACGCAATATCTTCATACTGTTCAGTTTCTCCAGCTTTCCAATATAAATCTATATTTCAATTAACATCGCCTCTAGGATGAAATTATCTAAAATTGCCTCGGCATCATAATTCCCAATCAATAAGCCTATAGACTACGGTATCGCATATCTCATGCCGATACATCATTGAGCGTACCCTAAGTTCATGTACACCTGATTAATAGCCATGACACGTGAACCTCTGATTGATGATTCCAGCGGGGCTTCGATCGACGTGCGAAGCTATTTGTCATAATTTCATGATAATGTCGTTACGTCGAACACGTTATCTCCTTTAGGTAATGTAAACACGCTAATGATACACCGTTCGTTTCTTTGCGATCACAGATTATGTTAAACAGACTTCAACGTATAAGATTTTTTATATGTAATATATAGGTTGCGTAAAATTAGTAAAATTAAAATATATCATATCATATCATTGGTTGTCATCCGCTTCTTCGAGAAAAATGCGTATCTACTTTCTTGGGGTTTAACCTTGCTTTATACAGAATTTCATCAAATTCGGTTCAGTGATTTAGTCTTGAAAACCGTTGTATGAGTGTATACTTTTATTTCCAGGCAGCATTTCAATCGAAATTTATGGAATATTTAAAACTTTTTAAATTTGGTTTTATTTGTATTTTATTGGTGTATGCTTCCTTGGAAACCATTTACAATTGGGAGTATTTTGTATTTTTAGTTTATTTTTAAGTTAATGAGGTACTTTATCAAGTCTAAAATATTTTTCAGATTCAAGAAACGTTGTATTTACTATAGTTAGTCAAGCAGAGCCATATCACGCAAGTGTCGCAAATCGCCTAAAACAAGACTTAGAGAATCAAGTCAATGAATTAGAAAAGGTAATAATTGTTATCCTTGTGATATTTCAAGTGAAAAAGTAAATTCTAAAAACATTAATTAAAATAACAAAAGTATTTATAAAAGCTATTCTAAGAATTTATGTACGAATTGAAGTTTGTTTTACTTCTTAAGATTTTATAATATAACTATCTCAAGTGAATTGTAATATAAATAAAACGAGATCTTTTGTCGGTACAATTCAGTCATTATTTGTGACCAAATCTACTAGGCTTTGTACGACATAATATATACAGTGCTTCCATATTATAGCTTACACCTAAAGTCTACATAACACATGAAGATATACCCGTAGCGGGGGCTTGGACAATAATTCCTCTACTGAGGCCCCTAGTCACTAAATACAAAGATACAAATGTTCGATGGGTTCTATTCGTGGAACCCCATACTGCTGTGCGTTGTAGTAAACTATTTGAAGCCTTAGCAGCAGCTGACAGTCAGAAGGTAATCCAATCGATAGTTTATATTTCTTAAATTCTTGTTTTGAAATCAGTTTTAAAACTGGCAGGTTTCATTGCCAGCCGTGAAATTTAGAAAAAAATCAAATCAAATGAATTGAAAATACGGTTTCCTTTTTAGGATACAATGTGGATTGGTTACCCTCTAAGTGATGATGAACCAACAATTATACATCATTTTGCCTTTTACGAGGATTTGGAAGATGATGGTGGTTTTGTGTATCCCCATTTTGCAAATGGTTTCGCGATGAGAATAGAATTGATGGACAGGTAAGACTTATAATAGAATCAGGTTAGAAAAATGTCAAGGTTTGTAATTTATAAAATATATCAACAGGCTCGTAAATCAAATAGAGAATGACGAGAGGAAGTTAGAAGCAGATTTCTCAATTGACCCAGCGTTCGAACTGGCTCAGCTCGTGTATGGGGATAGCACTAGTCCGGGACCGTTATTGACCCCTGATCTGAGCTTCTGCATTGTTTCCGGTGATAATTGTGCCACCTACCCTAGACAGTTCGATATATGCGTAAGTTACATTACTTACTATTTTCTTGATTCTGATTATCAATAAGGAATAATCTGATATGTTATATTTTTCAGAAAGTCTTAAGGATTTCCCATACTTCATAATTCATAGTAAGCTAATTATTTTTCCCTGGCAGGGCAGCCCTATTGCGGAGGATTCGATATACTTTGCAGTGAAAACTTGGACAGGTTTCCACTCTACCAGAGCAAAGGTGGTGAAGAAGACATGGGGGAAACACGTGACACATCTGCAATTCTTCAGTGATAAATCTGGTAAGTTTAGAAATTTGATCTTGTCTTCGGATATTGACGGTGCTTAAATTTAAATAAAACTAGTTATAACGGATTTTAATCGCGTATATTAATTATTTTGGACATCCCGACGTTTCGAGCACTTTACAGCGTTTGTGGTCACGGGTAGACGTGACATCGTTATAACTAGTTTTATTTAGATGTGTAATAATCGCGAAAATTTAAGACAACATTGGGAAATTTTAGTTTACCACCCATTCAATTTTACTACCTTTCATCGCACCACCAATCAGTACTACTTCGTCTTAACGTGTTCCATTTTCAAGGGTGAAATAAATTAGCCAGTGTAACTACACACACAAAGATCATAACATCTTACTTCCTAACAACAACAGCCTGTAAATTCCCACTGCTGGGCTAAAGGCCTCCTCTCCCTTTGAGGAGAAGGTTTTGGAATATATACCACTCTGTTCCAATGCGGGTTGGTGGAATACACATGTGGCAGAATTTCTATGAAATTTGACACATGCAGGTTTCCTCACGATGTTTTCCTACACCGCTGAGCACGAGATGAATTATAAAGACAAATCAAGCATTGGATCACCGTGGTGGAATATGTTCCAAACCTTCTCCTCAAAGGGAGAGGAGGCCTTTAGTCCAGCAGTGGGAATTTACAGGCTGTTGTTGTTGTTGTATATTAGAATTACTCATAAAGTAGTTTAACTGACGATCTTAGTTGAAGATAAAATTAACAGCAAAAATGGTCTGCTTCTGGTCAAGCATCTTCTTTCTTAGTGTTTCTGGTAACATAACTTATGTATCTATATAACTATAAATACATGCAATAGGTCCAATTTTTCTTTACAACAATTTCCTTATCTCAAATAGTTTTTAAAGAATCTCTGGATAAAAATTTTCTTTAAATATCCAATGCACTATCGATAGCAATTTTAATTTAATAAAAGTTTAAACTTTTAAGTCTTACGTAGGACTATCTTATCGACTTACTTTTTAATTAGAGATTCTATAAATACAGCAATCACTGCCAGTCTGGCCTTATACGTTCTTTTATAATTTTAAATATTATTGTATTACTGTAGACTAAATAAGTTATAAATATAGCATAGATACACAAATACATAAAAGATTCGTATCTTGTTTGTGTAGGTGCTAACCAATTCAGTAGCAGTTGTATTTTCGACCCAACACACAAATGCCCAAATATCTTGGCCTTAAGTCGTGAATTAAAATAAAGCATTGAATGTTTGGGTACAAAAGGTTTCTTTCAAATTTACACTGTGTAGACTTGCGAATATCAATCCATCAGATTGGTACCCACGCTTCATAGACATGATATAAGAAATATTAACAATTCCATACATCACAAAAACACCACTAACCTCGGGAACTAAGTAATGTCCTTTTCACCTGTAATTAAATTGGTACACTCACCCTTAAAGATGGAACACAAATATTCTAATTTCTGTTGTTTAACGATTTTATAACTGATGCGTGTATACAGACGGGCTTGATCATAGTCCTATTACCAAGTAAAGGTTTTCAAAGTGTTGTACTGTGGAATGTTCATTATTTATATATTTCTTGGAAATGCAGCTGATTGTTTACAACTTTGTCATAGCCAAAGATTTATATCAAGTTATAATCATAAAATTTACTTTATCCACATTCCATAAATTGACTCAAATTATGAGAAAAGTTCAGTAGAAGTATCAGCGTAAAATATTTCCGCAGATCCCGATCTTCCTGCCGTGGATATCGGTGTGCCAAACACCAAAACAGGTCATTGCTTGAAAACGGTCACCATTTTAAAGGAAGTTGTGAAGAGATTGAAAGATCTACCAAATATCAAATGGATATTCCTTGCTGATGATGATACTATTTTGGGGTAAGGAAGGGTTCCATCGTTCTTTATGTTGTATGCGTGATTTTTAAAAATTTAAATGGTTAATTTTATATATGTATAAAAGCATGCAGCTTCATTATTATTCAAGTAAATAAGATTATCATTCGTGATTATCTGTGCTGATATGTGTTAATTTTCCCACAACTTTATCAATAAACAAAGTTAATTTAATTCAAAAGTGTTCAGCGACTCTGCGAATTGCTAAGCTGCTATCGAGGCGGCTCCGACATCACGGTTCTCGGAGAAAGATATGGTTACGGATACGGCAAGAAGGAGACGGCTGGTAAAGGTAAGATATCTACTTTTTCAATCATCGTTATGGATTCTATGCTGCTTTACTCTGAAGGAAACAATTAACAATTTGTCATATATAATATATACGTTACTTGGGAAATTTTCAGGAATATTAGGGGTGAGTCTAAAACCCTTTTGAGAAATGACTAGTTTCTTCTAAAATCTTCTTTTCTGATTATATTATGTATAGGTTACATATAGTCTTTTCCTAATGTACCGATCGAGCTACCCCAGTGTATACTAAACCTCCGCGGCCCGAAGGCTACGACTACATAACGGGCGGCGGCGGCACGGCGCTGTCGGCGGGCGCGGCGCGCGCGCTGGCGGCGTGCGCGTGCGCGGCGCGCGCGGCGCCCGACGACATGGCGCTGGGCGCGTGCGCGCTGCGACACAACATCTCGCTCACGCACTCGCCGCTCTTCCACCAGGTCAGTGTCAACCCACGAGACTTACCGGGATATTTATTTAACCTGGGTCTCTTAGCCTTAAGTGTCGGCCAAGAAACCCTAAAATATATCTAGCAAAAAGTAATTCGATAATCCTTGATGTATTATGTTTTTTACACTTCTTATACGACAATATACTGTGTCAATCATGGGTCTCGTATCGCTTTTGATTGTGGAGGTGCGTGCCCGGGGCTGAAACCGGCTCCAAATATAATAATAATTGTAACTACATTATATAATCGTAAATCGACTTTTAACTAGTTTTTTTTTCAGTGCATATTAGTTTGTTTTGTAATAGTATTTTGTTTGAAGTCGGTTTTTCTTTTTGTTTGTTTGTTTTGACAAAGTTGACGACGCCAACACATTTTTTTACGGTATAGGTTGGCGAATGAGCATATGGGCCACCATATGTGGTCACCATAACCCATAGGCAATGACGCTGTAAGAAATATTAAATATTCCTTACGTCGTCAATGTGCCACCAACCTTGGGAACTAAGATGTTATGTCCCTTGCGCCTGTAGTTATGATGAATATATTAAATAATATATTAAAGAATGTACAATGTTTACTATTTTAAGCGTTTCGTTTATCTAGGCGCGTCCACAAGATTACCCGCGTGAAGTACTGGCAAGAGATCGCCCGGTGTCCTTCCACAGGCACTCCTCACCAGAACCGCTCAGGGTCTACGCTACCTGGTTCCAGCATGACGACTTAGCTCTTAAAAGAAAAAAGAATAAGGACGAACTGTAGTTAGTAGAAAAATATTTTTTAATTATATAAAGTTACAGTCAAACTTGTTTGAATGAATTATTTAAAGGTTCCTAAATGTTTAAATAAACGGTTAAATGTTTGAACGAATTTATACATTCTCTTGTTATCTGTCTCAGCTTTTAATTACTTTTTAATTTTATAATATTTAATGTGTTAGAAAATATTGTTACAAAAATATCATGACAAATCTACATTCCATGCAAGGTTTTTTTATATATGTATGAGATGTATATAACGTTTTCTTTTTCAAAATTTTATAAAATTTGACGTTTAGTTTTATGTATTGTTTATTATAGAATTAAATTTAAACAGTTTTGCTTTGTATTATTTTATAAGTATTATAGAAGTTAATGTTAAGATATAAAAATATATAATAATTTAGCTTAGTTATGCCAAAATATAGATTTCGGTAAAATGTTGCCATCTAAAAAGTGCGTTATTCTTTCGAATTACTTATTTGTTCTTAGAAAGTGGTTCTATACAATAAATGATAATAATGTGTTATCTGAATTAATACGTTCAATATATAATAATGAATTTGTTTTTTCGAACTCCCAATTAATTAATGTAATCGTTACGTAACTTTGGGTACTTATTTTGCATAAGCCTTATTTTACCCGTGCAAAGCCCTTGCAGACATTAGTATTTATTTGCCTTTATAATATATACATACATTAAAAAAAAAAGGTTTTTTATGGTTAGAAATTTTGGCATAATTAAGTTTATTTGTAGTCGCTATAATATCTGTGCCAGTATTGTTACACTGTAAATACATATCATTGTGTACGATTAAATAAAGTTTACTATTTTTGTATCTGTTGTTTTATTAAAGTACCTATATAAATTAGTGCATTTTACAAAATTAATCATCATAACAATAACAAAAAAACATTGTTATGATTTCGTTAGTGTATAAAAAATCAAAATAATTTGAATTATTTAAGTTGACGTGGTTTGAGATGTCTTATTCTATATCACTTAAAATAAAACTATAAAATAGGGTACTTTCGGTAGTGGAAAAGAAATTATTAAATTTGGTAAAAAAATAAATGTATGTAGAAATACACACAACATTCTGATTTTGAATAATAAAAGTATATTATTGTTTGATTTTATTAAAAGTCGTAATTTTTAATCTGTATGTCAAGTGACCTATATATAACACGAGCTATTATGATGTTAAGACATCATCATCATCATCATCATCAGCCTAATCTTGTCCACTGTTGAACATAGGCCTCTCCAAGTGCACGCAACTGTGGTCTTTCTCCGGCTAATCTCCTGTCCGCTGCCTTGCGTATATCTACATCGTCTCTGGCGTATATCGTTGATGTATATGTAGGGATGTACGGGGGCCCAAGTTACACCTTAGCTCCTTAAGCCAACCTCACCTACCCGTGGTGCATCCTGCCGACCAGCAAACGAGGCTCTGGCGACTGACTGATGGCGGTATAACCATCAAAAATAGGCGACAGGCAGATGACGGGCAGCAGCGTCATCGGTACGAGAAGCTACGTCCTGTGATCGCCAACCCGCATGCCCAGCGTGGCGATTATGGGCAATATCCTCTTATGCACAACACACGTTAAGACATACGTATAGGTAAAAAATGTCAGTTCAGTGTGAATAGCAATGATAATTCTGTTTTCGTCAGTGCATTTTATTTAAACCTATTTTCTCATTATTTATTAAAATGAAAACGTAAGTAGTTAAACGTAACGTAAGATACTCCTTATTACATCAGCTATCTGCCAGTCAAAGTCCCGTCACAATCGGTCCAGCTGTTACAGAGATTAGCCGGAACAAATAAACAGACAGACAATAATTGAAAAAATGTATATACATATGCAGGTAGTAAAAAGCGGTTATTTAAATATGACAAACAGACACTCCAATTATTATTATATGTTTAGATATACTTAAGAATCTTGTTAAATATACATATTTTTAATAATATGATATGACGCCATCTTTGAAAAATTCCTTAAGCCCGTAAATCTTGATTAATGTCTTGTATTTTACATCATTAATAATTAATGTAAGTTTCAGTCTTAGCTAATGGACCTTTTGATAACGGTGACTTGCGAGTTTCTTACTCCACTGATCACAGAATCAATGGGTTTGTTTTGATGTAGTAAGATGGTGGTAAGATTAAATACAGCTATTGAAGTATGAACTTTAATTGGTTTCTTTTATACATAGATATATCTTTTGTTTTTCTTTTTATATTTTCTCCATGTAATGTACACATATAAGATATATATTATTATATTTTAATATCCACACGCCGTGCACACACACAGTCTTCACCCGCGCCCAACTCATATCTTTTTTATATTCCCGCCCTTTCCGCCATGTCAGATACATATATACACAGATAATATATATCCATACACAATATAAGTCCAATAATAATAATTATATTATTACAGATCTGTGTACATCATAGTCATCAAATCAATATAATTACAATTTCTATAATGTTAATTTAATGTGTCTGCATTTTATTGCTAGGTGTAAGAACCAAAATTAATGTGGATTGCAAATAAGTATCGAAATATTTGCATTGAATTCTACGGCGATGATTTCTTCATTGTCTGGGAGTTTCTTAACGTGTGTTCCTTGTACCAAGAAAATATACCTTACAGGGTACCCTTATAGGGTATTTGGTATAAAGCCTACTCATACAAAGCCTAATGGCGTCTTATTAAATTATGACATTAAGATTTCACCATACATATTTACTAGTTTTTAATTAGTCAGATTAATTCCTAATTGTTACTACTTTCATAATAAAGAGATGATTTGGAAAATTTTACTGATATACATATACATAGGAAGATTAAGTGTTAAAAGATTGCATGGAAATCTTAAATACTAGTAGGATACCTATCATAAAATGACATTGTTTATATTTTAATTTTAAAATTTTATATTTATTTTCAGGGTACTGAACATCCCTGATGTCGTAAAATAGGTACAGAAAGTTTGTATGTAAATTTCGTTATATTATTATGTTATTCGTGAAATCATAAAATATTTTACATTTACATATTAAGTTAGGGCAGGCAGACAAAGTTGCGGGCAACAATGTAGCTCAATTAAGTATGTTGAGAACTATATTACACAATATATCGTAGAAAATAATAATGTATAAAGATTAACAATTGTTTTCTTAATGCTTTTTATAATGCTTTTTATAATTTTTTTATATTTAATGTTATTAGAATTTAAATCGTATTTTTATTTTGTTTATTGGTTACTTAGTGTGGTGCTTTACTAAACACTGATTTATAACTTGTTTTTATTTCTGTTTTAATGTTGTATCCGGTTCTTATGTTTTACTATATTTGTGATAAAAAATATCCTTGTAATTGCTTACTCACAAACGGCTGGCGGGATGGAGGAGTAGCTTATTAGAACTCAATATTCTAGTATTTTGATTTATTTTGGTATTATTATACTATTTAATTATTTTTACTTACATATATATAATATTAACTTGTATTTACATTAATAGTATGATTTCAAGCGTTCACAGCGTAAGTGACTCGAATGATAATAGTATCTATCTTAGTGACTCAGTATTATCTACTGATGATAGTTTTCACAGTGCTTCTCTTCCTCTTAATTCTCTTTTAGACTCAACTTTCTCCGGTGTTTCTAGAAACTTTAATGTAGTGCATATAAATGCGCAGAGTATTCCATCTCATTACCCTGATTTCCTGTCCTCCTTCGACAGTAAATATATTCATGCCATTCTTGTATCCGAATCTTTTTTGAAACCAAATTTACCCTCGACGTCTTACTGTTTGCCTGGCTACCATCTGATCCGGAACGACCGAACAGGTAAAGGTGGTGGTGGTGTGGCAATATACCTCCGCAGTCATATCCCCTTTACAATTTTAAGTAAGTCTCCTTCACAATACTCTGAGTCATCGGAACACATCTTTATTGAGGTCTTATTCGGTCATCTCAAACTACTACTGGGCGTATTTTATAGTCCGTCACTCAATATTAATTATTTTAATAATTTTGAAATGTTATTAGATCAATTTAGAACTTCTGTCGATCACACCATAATTATGGGTGATTTTAACACCTGCTTGATTAAAGACGACCAACGTGCCCGACGACTTAAGAATATAATTGATAGCTGTAACCTTAATGTACTTCCAACGAATGCGACTCATTTTTTTCCAAATTGTTCTCCCTCACTATTGGACTTAATGTTTGTTTCCTCTCTCAGACATGTTGACGTCCATGGTCAGTTTCCCGCAGAGGCCTTTTCCTACCACGACTTAGTTTATTTATCCTATAGAATTCGGCCTCCGCGAGCGAAGCCAACTATAGTGATGCGGCGTAATTTTCAAAAGCTTAATAACACCAATTTCATGAGCGATTTAAACAATATCGACTGGAATGCTATTTATAATGCCAGCTCAATTGATGAAAAAATTAGCATATTTAATTCTCTCTTAACCGATTTATTGGATGTACATGCCCCATTACGACCTATTAAGCTTAAGCACTTACCGGCTCCTTGGCTAACTCAGGATATTAGAGCACTCATGGCTAAGCGTAATGCTGCGAAGGCCAAATATAAAAGAAATCCAACTACTGACAACTTGGAAAAATATAAACATCTACGAAATCGTTGCAATAAACTCTGTCGTGATGCTCAGCGTAAGTTTATTGCAAATGCTATTGATAATAGCGGTACATCCAAGGTTTGGCGGTTTTTGAAATCGCTGGGAATCGGTCGTCAGCGGGAAACCATTTCTTTTAATATCAAACTTGATGATCTTAACAGACACTTTCTTTCTTCTTCTTCTATAAATATGTGTGACAAACTTAACACAATCAACTTTCTTCATACACTGCCTATTCCTGATAACCCTCCTTTCGAATTCAGCTCTGTCACCATTAGCGAGTTAAGGAAGCACATCCTTAGTATTAAATCAGACTCAACTGGCTGTGATGAAATAAGTCGAAAACTTATTCTCCTTACTCTCAACAATATTTTACCTATTTTATGTCATATATTTAATTACTCCCTGTCAACTGGTACTTTCCCTTCTATTTGGCGCAAAGCTCTAGTGATTCCTATTCCTAAAGTTTCCAATCCCTTGTTACCTTCTCATTTTAGACCTATATCTGTGCTTCCTTTTCTCTCGAAGGTGCTAGAACGTGTAGTCCATTCTCAACTAAGCCAATTCCTCTCTATAAATAAAATCCTCTGCCCTTTCCAATCTGGGTTTAGAAAAGGCCATAGTACAGTTACAGCTCTCACCAAAGTATGTGACGATATACGTAACGGAATTGACAACAAATGCGTAACTATACTAGCTCTTCTTGACTTTTCGAATGCTTTTAATACTATCGACTATGACATATGCTTGGCAATCCTTGAATCTCTAAACATAGGTTCTATTGCTGTTGATTGGTTCCGTTCTTACCTGTTCAACCGACAGCAATGCATAACGGCAAACAGTAGGTCTTCACCTTTTTTAGATATCCCTTCCGGTGTCCCGCAAGGTGGTGTACTCTCTCCTCTTCTCTTTTCTATTTTCATTAATACTCTCTCTACACTTATCTCTTCATCCTATCATCTATATGCTGATGATCTTCAAATATATGTTACCGCTCCCTTGGACGGTATCGACGAGGCTGTTGCAACTTTGAATAATGATTTGGTAAAGATCAGTGAATGGTGTAGATCTTACGGTCTCCAACTGAATCCAAGGAAGTCGCAAGTAGCTGTTTTTGGCAGTCCTAAGCTTCTGTCGAGGGTCAAAGACAAAATCCTATCTCCAATCATGCTTGATGGCCACACACTACCGCTGCAAGAAACTGTTAGAAATCTTGGACTACTTCTGGATGCTTCCTTATCCTGGGTACCTCAGGTTGCAGAAATGAGTCGTAAGATGTATGCCATCATTGGTTTTTTAAGGCGATGGAAAAATCTACTACCCATCAAGGCTAAGATCAGCTTAGCCAATGCATTTCTTTTTCCAATATTAGATTATGCCGACGCCTGCTACATTGATTTAACTGAAGACCTTCTGAATAAATTAGAACGGCTGCAAAATTTGGCCATTAGATTCATATTTGGCCTGCGTAAGTATGATCACGTTTCGCAGTATCGGTCTCAGTTGAAGTGGCTGCCAATCAGGCTTCGAAGAAACTTGCACGCCTTATCTCTTCTCTATGCTATTTTATATGTTGAGCATACACCACCTTACCTTAAAGAACGCTTCAAATTTCTTGGGTTTGATAGCACACACAACCTGCGTTCTAGTGAGGACAACAAACTTGTCACACCCTGCAGTCGGACACAAACCTACAGCAACTCTTTCACCGTGAAAACCGTCAAACTCTGGAATGCACTACCCACTGATATACGGCAGTCTAAATCCTTGGCAATATTTAAGCATCGTTTGAGAAACTATTACCTATCCATATCTAAATAATGTATGCAAGTATGTAATAATATGTAGTTTATATTTATGTATATATGTATGTATATTTTAACATATATTATATTTCTATGTATGTATTATTGGTATGTAGTTATGTGTAGTTTATTACTATACCTTAGTATAAATATTATTATATTGTACTTTTCCTCATTTTTTCATATATTTTTCTTCACTTACCTGTTTTCGTTCTAAGCTCCTATCACCAAAGGTTGTCTGTGAGAGATCGCTATAAGCGATAAGACCGCCTTTGCGCACCATGTACTTATTTTATGTTTTATATTTCCCCTTTTTTTTTCCGTGTGTTGTGCAATAAAGCATTTTAAAATAAAATAAATGCTGTCTTCATATTAACATACACAGTTAGGTTAATTTTGTTTATTTTTGGATTCACGTAAATTTTGGTACTATATAAATTCGGGTAGGTTATATTTTAGAACAGACAAAGATGTTTAAACTATTCGAGAGAAAATATTTGATATTTGATTCGAGAACTTTCTTGAGACAACAGGAAAGTAGTGGAATCGAGGGTAGTTCTAAGAGAAGCTTCATTTTGTAAGAGATTTTTTTTATGGTTGACTTTAATTTAATACATATTCGAACATCCATTTATAATAAGTCATATTTTAATATTTTCAAAGCTGTTAGCCCTTGTGCAAGACCGTCTGGTTATCACCCAGTCGTTTCATAATTCTATCGGGCTGGAATACTTGGTATTTTTATAAATTATATTTGTAAGGTGAATGAGTCAGTTTAACTACTACAGTTACAAAGTTTGACGGCGCATTGACGATGTAAGGAATGGTTTATATTTCTTCCAGCGTCAATATCTATTGACAGTGGTGAGTACTTACCATAAGGTTATTCTTTGTGCCTCTGTCAACCTATTATAAAATAAAAATTAAGGAATTACACAATATGCGGAATTTAGTACTATACGTTTTCATTAGAACAACCTGCGTTCAGTTAAAATGCAACGCGAAATTAGTTTTTCACGCCATAAAGTTTAAGTTTTGGACAAGTTGCGTATATTTTACAAGACTGTTGTTTCATAACCCTTTGTATTCAGAGACGGCGCTGATAACAACGACATAGTTTAAGCAACTGCACTGCAGGTTCTATCAAGATTGCTGCCTTGCTTTTGTGTTTTAATAATAGCACTTGCTGTACTTGTTTAAATGTAACAACTTTATGAAATACAGTCTAACAAATACGAATAAATTAGCGACCCGCCCCGGCTACGCACAATAATGATACTAAATAAAATATAGAATTTATTTACATAGGATATCATACAATTAAGTGAAGCTACCACTGGTTCGGAAAGTAGATTCTACCGAGAAGAACCGGCAAGAATCTCAGTAGTTACTCTTTTTCAACATTTAAAAAATACAAAATAATTTTATTTAAATACAATTATTTGAATGAATATATCCAGATTGGAAGTCAACAGGTATTAATTTCACGCTTTCTTATCATCTAATACTCGTACATTATCTGTATATGTATATCTTTGATTATTTATATGTCTAGGCAGACTGTCAAAGCTGAAAGTACATTAAAAAATAGTGACCTACAGTTAGCCCCATTTTTTTTACGCACTTGTAAAGTAGGATTATGTTTGGCGAGTGTCAAGCGTGGCTGGCACGCAACAGATTAAAAAGTTGGCCCTTTTGTTATAGTTTCTATGAAGTAGTACGACACAACATAGATGTAGCATCAGCAAAATTCGTAAATCCTATCACATCCGAATTAAGTATGCTATATCAAATTATGAATATTTAGTTCTTATGTGAATATGATCTCTACACAAACGTAACAACTTGTATGTCATATGACCTAATATATTCGTCAATTTGACACGTCGATTTACATGCACTTGCTTTCTCGGGTTGAAGCGAAATTAAGAAATAAACATTGCGAGAGTGAGAGTGAGGTGAAATAAAATATACAGTAAATTGCTAAAAAGGTCGCTTTACAATATAATCAAAATCGACAAGAAATATCATTATTGCCATATTTAAAAAAATCGTGACGAAAAATTTATTTTTATTTGAATATAACGTACGTATAACATATATCTAGCACAACGTAAAACCTCCCATGTGTATTTGATATAACATAACCGATATTAATTCTAGTCAAAGTTTCAAACTTTGAGAACCTCTAAGAGGGTTCACCATTCATCATGCGTCACGCGATACTTTGCTAAGTACAAAGTAAAACTTGCATTTTTCATTGCGACAACTTTTAAGTACGGCTCTGGAAGTTTTCGTACAAGGAAAACTGAACCTTATCTCTTAGGTATTGAGTTTGTTATCGTTAATTCGAGTATTACCGAAGTGATTCTGGATTTTCTACGCTTCGAGCGTTCGATTGATCAACTTGTCACCTTTATTCGTTCGAATGAATATTTATGAAACACATTTCCAGTATTATCAAATACTTATAAATTGTGTACATTATTTCCACAAACAAACATTTTATCATTTAAATTAATACTTATTTATACTAATATAATTAATGTAGAAGTTACACAGTCTATTTGTCTACGGAACGGCTAAACCATTGAAACAAATTTGATGAAACTTGTTATGAAATACGCTTGAACTCCAAGAAAGAACATTATAAATAATACATTCATACAAATAATCGAAATATAACTAAAACCTACGGTCTATTTCAGTTCTATATTTACGCAATATCTCTCACCCTTTTGATGGTTAAAAGGTTACAAAGTGCCATACAATCCCGTAAAAAGCTGGTTAAATCGGAATTAAACTCAAAAAATATAATTATTGTAAACCTAATTTCATCTTCATAAATATCTAATGGCTTGTTACTAATGCCGCAGATCCTGTTAGCCAGGTTTGGGAGTAAAACTTTATTGCTATGTTTCTTTCTATACCTACTCCTTGTAGGGAGTGCAAAATTTTAAGATAATTCGTTGATTCGTTTAGACGTAAAAGGTTAACAAACTCACCTTCGCATTTATAATTTTAGTTAGTAATACTTGTACGGAAAACTTTGGAAACTCAGTATAGACAACGGGCTGTGTCTTGTAAAGCTAAACTATTAAGAAATTTAGATCCTATTCACTTTCAGATCTTTGAGAAACTAATTACTAAATATGAATATGTTTTCTCGTCTATTCGGAATGTACTTTGAATTAACTCACACTTGTGAGCTCCTAATTCATTCGAGCACCATTTTTCCTTTCACAAATATGAGAACATTAGTATATTGTCAATGATATTCTAATAAAATATGTTATATCCATACTAAACAACAGAAAAAAGTGTGCCGTGCCGGGGATTATTTTAGTTTATTTTTACATTTCGTCAAAAGTAAAAAGAATAGCTTGATAAAAACAATAAGTAAAAGCGATAACTAGATGTTTTAATTACGCAAAACGTATTATTGCGTAATTATGATGTATTATAACGTATTACTACGTAAAATGACTAAAGGCAAACGTCTCAATTAGGACGTTTTCTAGTCTTCACTTTTTGCGCGTTAATAACATATCTGTTTACTACAACATCATCGTATATTGTCAAAAAATATATATATTATATTATGCATATGAAATCACCCCGTGAATTACATTAATTGGTGCCGTTCTTACCAATATGGTTGCTGGCCAATTTTAAAAAAGACAACAACAGCATTTCAGCGGACTACACTGGAAATATTATAGTGTACTTTCTGTTTCGTCACATTCATAATGTTATGGGACGTCAAACCCAAAACGGTTGTTTTCGATAATTGAAGCGTAGGTCCTACTATCCGCTCTGTTCCTTAGATTGAAAATAAATTTAATACGGAGTAACCTCACATTAGGGGAATAAACACTAATCCCGTTTAAAGTACTAAACACTAACATACATATATATATATATGTTATGCATTTACTAATATTAAGTGAATAACGTTATTATTTAATAAGTAAAGTCAATTAATATGTTCAATTTCAATCTGCGAGTTTCAGCTTCACAGAGGCAATTTACTCGGATTTTCATTTACTTAAAATACTCTGTAAGGTATACCCATATAACATCATATTGACTTTTATTTTCATATAGCGATGGAAAGCAAAGTAATCTACAGTTCTTTGTATAAACATTCTCTCACAAAGGAAATGTTGATTACTATTTCAGCAATCAACTTTTGTGATTATTGTAACTACATGTTAAACAGTAAAAAAATTATGAATGTTGGAATTGGAATGTTGGACTGAACTATAAATTTTTTTTAACTTTTATATGAAGGGGCTGATTTCTGAATCTCGCAATTGTTTGGTTCTACCAAACGTATATAGGGTCACGAAGAAAGGTTTAATGTTGGTTGTCTTTGAATTTTGTATTGTATATAAATAGCCACGTGGTGTTATATCTGTTTTTATTAATCGTTAATGGTTTACTAACCAGATGTCTTCCTTCTTTTGATGGATAACCGCTATATTGATTAACTTTCACCATACAATATATTCAGAGATCTTATACAGTTCCTTATTAATACTTGCCTTAATATCGAGTCTAAGCACTAGTCCACTAAATTATAACCAAAGCATAATACATAAATCATAATCCACATTGAAGCAGCGTAGAATATGCTCCAAACCTTCTCAAAGAGAGAAGAGGCTTTAGCCCACCAGTGGGAAGTTGTTGCCCATGTGGCACCTAAGATAAGACTTAATAATTTCGAGAGCAACCTAAGAATATTTTTTCTTGTTGACACAAAATCAAAGAGGCGACTTCGATATCATCTGACGTTGACTCGAGATATACTTAATGTCTCAAAAGTCTTATAAATCAATGTCTCCTTAGTATTGACTCTTGAATCAGCGCTAAATTTATGATGAATGAATCTGGGATGCTGACCGAATTATATCAAAACGATTGATAGATACAAGATATATACTTGCAAATATATATAGATATATTTGCAAATGATTTTACAAATTGAGGCACTCTTGTAATTAGTATGACCTAAAACGTACATACTAATGCTTTCAATGGATTAATACTAATGATTGGAAAGTAAAATACTGGCTCATTAACTAAAATAAATCTGGTATTTGCTTGCATGTGGTACCTACATGGTTTTCACGAAACAATTTAGATGGCTGAGTGGTATATGATGGTCTTTTTGATTATGGATGATTTTGTATATTGATAATTTTTTTTTAATGTTATTGGAAACGAGCAGGGCGCTCACCTGATGGAGAGTGACTACCACCGCCCATGGACATCTGCAACACCAGGGGGCTTGCAGGTGCGTTGCCGGCCTTTAAGGAAAGTTTTTGCTCTTTTCTTGAAGGTGCCCAAGTCGTATCGGTTCGGAAAAACCGACGGCGAAAGCTGGTTCCACAGAGTTGTTGTGCGAGGCAGTGTAGGTTTATGCATATTGATTCTCAAAGAACGATAAGGCATGAATGCCGTCAAATGTTTTGTTGATATTTCGTTATAATGTATGTAAGAGGCCCGATCGAGTCGAGATGGCCCAGTGGTTAGAACGCGTGCATTTTTTTTTTTTATAAATGTCTAGGCTAGCGCCTGTAAATGCTGCGCGACAATGTGAATTAAGCCACTTGACAAATCGCTATGGCGGTGCGGCTTTGTTTGCAGGGTGGTAATGCTAACTACGGCCGGAGCCTCCCACCTAGAATATGTTGCTCGATTAGCACCACCCAGGGGTCACGTGTAGGGTAATGAGGGATGCAACCTGTCTTTGGTGATACCTACGGACGTGAGCAACTTTGACCCCCAAACCGCATCTTAACCGATGATTGCGGGTTCAAACCCAGGCAAGCACTCTCGAGCTCAGTGGTGAAGGAAAACATCGTGAGGAAACCTGCATGTGACAAATTTCATAGAAATTCTGCCACATGTGTAATTCCAACAACCCGCATTGGAACAGCGTGGTGGAATATGTTCCAAACCTTCTCCTTAAATGGAGAGGAGGCCTTTAGGAATTTACAGGGTGTTGTTGTTGTTGTATGTAAGAGGCACTAGTTCTCTGGGATCCTGGAACGGTTCCTATTGTGGTTCGTCATATACGTTAGTACATCTCTTTGTAAAACCGTGGAATATACGAAAGCGATTCCGGATTTTTTCGGATTTCAGCATAGTATACCACGGATGTTCATTAATTAGCGTATTAGTATTACCGGTTTACCACTGATGTTCATTAGGTAGCGCATTAGTCGTACGAATTTTAAGATTAACTCATATACATGCAAGGTCAATCTACAATATATTAGGAAAGATTTTGTAAGCAGTTAGTCACAGACTGGATGAGCAACGAAAATATCCTTAAATCTTAAAACATCAAAGAGCAGAGTCGCACAGAGCGCCAACAAACATCAATTTCCTCATAATTTGTAAACTCGTCGAGTATCAAGGGGCAATCGCGTGGAAAGTACGGCAGTTTCACACAACATATGTTAACCCGACGCCGCGCCAGCCCGGGGCACGCTCCATCTGAAGATTTTTCTTACATATAATTTTGTATTTGGTATCGTTAAATATGAACGCACCTTACACCCTACGACTGAAGGTAATCTTTTGGAACATGTTATGTATAAAAATATTTGTTTTGATTTTCATAGTACTATTGCAACTATATTTTATTAAAAAATCTTTTTATGGAAATACGTACGAGTAAATGCACATTGTTGCAACTGCTTTTGAAGCTGTATCAAATGGCAGTGTCAGTGGTGACCATTTACTACCAAGATGTGGTAAATACCTCTAGTAGGTCTAAGAAAATTGATCGCTGCATTACTGTTGCTCTAATAGGTCTTTCAAGTTCGATTAAAGCAAGGTTTTTGTGTTAACTGAGCCCGAGGTGAAAGAGGTCTGAAAAAATTATCAACATTGTACCTAAATGATAAAACCTTTTTGTACATACATAGATAGTGTTAGAGTTATTTTTTTACACATTGTATAACTATAATTTATTAGAATGATTTAGTTAATAATATGTCGATTGACTATTTTTAGAATATGTTGTAATGTAATATTTTAATTGTTCACGATTAATACTGGCCGGAAAGAAGGAGAATGTCAAGAAATCAAATGCGGCGGCAATGTTTGGTGATATTTAATTTTTTTTTAATTTAGAAATAATGATAATGAGAGGCTAAATTTTGATATAAAATACGGGATATATTATAAAACACGGATTAGTGAATAAAATGAATGTGAAAATAGTGCTAATAAATGAATCTGGAAGAATATCTTTGTTTAAACTCGTGACCATCCTAAAAATAGATATATTACTTCTAACAGTTTTTGGACTTGTAATTTTTTATTTATTAAATAGGTATCATGACGTCTCTTCCCGTTTTCTGTAAACAACCAATGACAATGACAATTACTGTCAAATAAAAAAAAACGTTAGAGAATTAAATTCAAATTTAGAATTGATATTATTACTTTATCTCTAGTTCATATTTATGTCTTCCCATCAAGATAAATTTAAGTTAGAACATTAACAATGGTTAATCGTATACAGTAACAATATTAGATAAAACGGATATTTGTGATTATCACAGCAATTCTGGAATCATGTAAGCGTCGTGTCGTAGGAATAGGAGAATATTTTAAGATGAGGCGCTCCACTGCCTCTTTGAGCAAAATGCAAATAAAACGAAGGTTTCTTCGAAATCGTAAATCAAGCCACTCCGGCAAAGCGCTCCAGCGGCGTTTGTTCATTGTACAACGACTGTGCATCGCGTATGACACTTCAGAACTCATTCCATTGTTGGTTATGGAAGTTTAATGGAGAATTGATTTTCTATCTATAATTCTATACCTGAACGTTTTAAACTTACTCGGGATATTTTATAAACGCTATATAAAATCAATGGATGTATTTTCTATTATGGTGCTTAGTCTAGGAGCTTTTTTTATCAGATAGCCATTGAAATATGAAGAAAGCAAGTTATATTTGAAAGAGAATATATAATAATGTCAAATTTTATTAAAAAATAATCCATATTTGTATTGCTTGCTCTTAAGTATCTTTATAAAAAAATAGTTTGTTCAAAGCAAACCTGCATTGTTTATGTAACTCTTTTTTATGGCATCCAATTATAAAGTTTTAATGCAATAACGTTCTTATAATTGACTGCCTTGTTCTAGTTGCTTATAAAGTTACAGATTCCGGGGTCCCGGGTCAAATGCAGCGTGTACCTTCTTGTAGCCCAGAGTTTGTCACTACGGTTGCCTTAAATAGTCGCCTTTAGGGCTATGATAAATCTCAAGTAAAAAAAAGGTCTTAATTTGCATTAAATACATCTTCCGACGTAAATTTGTATACGAGTAAATATAGGCAGGAGGATATCGGACGATGTTTTTAGTGTTTTAATAAAAAAAAAATTCAATAAAATTGAAAAATTCGATGGCTTTTAGTTGTTTTACATATCAGATCCCAAAGGTGTTCGAACCGCATCAGATCGATATCTGTATTTGTTTTTTTTTGTTGATGAATCTCGAAAACTGCCAAGGAGTCTTGATGATGGAAGTGTCTGTCTGTATGTAAGCGTTCAGATCATGACAAACTCCCACGCTTGATCGTGTCTGATTGGTCGTCTCACCGGATTAAGATAGTGAGAGAGAGATAGATATGTCACTATATTTGCACGTACATTTCTGCACTATAATATGTCCTGTCCATTTGGTTTATATTTCTTCAATTATTAATACTATTATTTATTACTTCTACATTCAACCACTTTTACGGAAAATGTAAATTTTAATGATGTCGTATCTGATTATACAATGGAGCACCACACGTCAGGTGATAGAATCGTGAACACTTATCAAAATATATATTCATGCTGAGAGAGAATTCAGCTCACAAAGCTAAAAGCGATTACAGCAAATGCCTTTTAAAATATGTGGGTAACATTTTGTGTTTTATTGCCGAATTGGTTAAATTTTTAAAGTTCTCTCAGCGTTTAACCGTCTAAGCGAAAAGTTTAGGATTTCGATTCAGCGATGTTTAAGAAAGTTATCGATTTCCTTTTGATAAATTTATTGAATGTATTTTATAAATTGACTTAATTATTTTTGTTAATGGTATATTTAAAACGGGATATTTTTTGATGGACTCATGTGAACAAGACATTCGTAGGCAATGTCGAAATATCGGGTTCCACCAAGTAAAAATAAAAACATGGTAAATTTTCCGTTTTTTAATAACATTAAATGTATGTCCGTAAAAATATTTAAAAAAAAACGGCAATTGTGTCGTAAGCATTCACATAACACAAGGATAAGTAATATATATATGTTACGTATATATACAGGTATATATATCTTAAAGTGATTGGACTATGTTGCCTTGGAAGCCATTTATAATTATTTACAGATAGAATAACATTCTGTTATAAATAAACTTTTATGTATAGTGTAAATTAAACATGAAAAGTATTTATTAATTATGATTGTTATTTTAGAATTGCAAACTAAAATCGAAAAGGGATCTCTTAATATTGATTTCGGAGTAGGTGGGACTACGACAAACAGGTATTTATACCTGTATATATAGATATCACCATAGGATCTTAAGAATCATTCAAACCTAGAGAAAGAAAACCAAAAAAATAGTCAGATATATAGTATTTATTTGCTAATCGTGACTGTTTTATCCTGTATCTAGTGAGTGAGTTAAAATTAAAAAAGACTTTGATGAATTTGATACTATTTTATTTATAACAATTTTAAAGTCGTATACGTAGTCCCACCTACTCCGAAATCAATATTAAGAGATCCCTTTTCGATTTTAGTTTGCAATTCTAAAATAACAATCATAATTAATAAATACTTTTCATGTTTAATTTACACTATACATAAAAGTTTATTTATAACAGAATGTTATTCTATCTGTAAATAATTATAAATGGCTTCCAAGGCAACATAGTCCAATCACTACATTGTATAAAACAAAGTCGCTTTCTCTGTCCCTATATCTCTATGTATGCTTAAATCTTCAAAACTGGGTAACGGATTTTGATGCGGTTTTGTTTAATAGATTGAGTTATTCAGAAAGGTTTTTATATGTAAAGCATTGTTTGGCCATTTTATTAAAGAACTGATAATTTTAGAAATTTCTACTCTGATGTCATTACACCCGTGCGAAGCCAAACATAAAGCGAGCATATTCGCTACAGTACACTACAGTTAACAAGAGTTAAAAATAAAAACGTTGAAGAAATTACCGTCCCCAAGTTTAGAAGGCCATTGACAGCCGAACAAACAGGATTAGTCCCATCCCAAACCTCATCTTAGGCTTACGACGCTCACAATAAATTGTTCAAAAATTACATAGCGAGTTTACGGGCGGGAAAGCGGAACTCAGATATATAAAAGGCAATAAAAATAAATTGGACGAGCGACTACGGCTCTAGTAGGGTTTATTGGAGTTATGCTTGGTCCGATCAAGGATGACTTCTCCGGCAAATGAATTGGTCTGTATATGAATGTTGGTCGATAAAATTATAGCGATACGTTTTGAAAGGCGATGTTGTTTCGTGGTTCCTGGAAGATTATAAACCTGAATTATCGGCACTGTATTCGCATGTTGTGGGTCAAGGAACTCATCGCTAGGAAACTTTGTGTGTCGAACGAAAACTTATGGCACGTGTCCCCAACATACTTAAAAGAAAAGAAAGGCAGGCAGGTAAAATGAGAAGATACCTAAAGCTAATAGTGGGACATTAATTTTACAGGTTGTTTTTACGTGCTATAATAATGCAAACATTTATCACATATTTATCATTTATACATCATATATAATATTAGGAGGATTACTATCGAGTTTTATATTAATTATGACTTAATAAAACATAAAATTGAAATCAATTAATTGGCGCAGCTATAAAAATAAAGTTAAAAACATTTGTTTTTGTCGAACATGCAGATTAAACAAACTCTAAAAAAATCTTTCAAACTTTCGCAATTAGTCCAATAAAGCGAGTGGTATTCTAAAGGAAAAGTCTGAACTGATCAAACGGTAATTAACTTTATCGAGAAGATTCGATAGCGCTGGAAGTGTTTTATGACATCTGCATCGAAACTTAACACGTTTTACTTTATTTTCCCCAAGTTCTAACTAATCAAATTTACCAAAATAATACCTGTAATTACTACATAGTATAAAACAAAGTCGCTATATCCGTGCATGCTTAAATCTGTAAAACTACGCAACGGATTGGGATGGGGTTTTTTAATAGATAGAGTGATTCGAGAGGAAGGTTTAGTAAAGAAACACTGATAATTTTAGAAGTTTCGAATGTGATATCGTAAATAAACAAATTCTGTAGTATATTTACTATTAGTATTGCACCCGTGTGAAGCCGGGGCGGTCGCTAGTAGACTATATAATGGATCTTGAGAAATATAATGAATTGCAGTAAGTACCGTTGGATTTTCTTGTATTGATTTATGTACAACTTGTCTTTGTTAATTTAATTTCGTTTGAGTTTTGATATAAAGTTGTGACGATATTCTTTAACGGTCAATCAAACGGATAAATTAATTATTATTTTCGTATCAGAAAAATTCAAAGAAGAAAAATTTAGATATGTTATACAGCCTCTAATTAAGGCAAGTCTTCAAAAGTACCGCTTAATTCTTACATCACGCTGATATTATGTAGAGGAGGATATGAAAAATGGTGAAAACTCCGATCATAGTATTTGTGTGTGATTTTTTCGATGTTTGAAAAGATCGCTTAAACTTGCTTTATCCACACTATCATCTAAATTAAACAATTTAGTACAAAGCTGCGTTCAGTTGAAGGCAAATTATTTTAGGAAATAAAGTATTGACACCTAATCTGGTTACTCCGGCTTAACCGAGAACTTTTAATTAAAAGCTATTAAAGCTCCGCAAAAAATTGGTGACTCTTTGGATGAAGGAAATTGCTTCCAAAACAAAATCTATATACTTAGGTTTTTCAAAGTTTTAAAATGTATACGTTCTGAATATTCTTTCTGAACTAAAGCTTCTGATCTTCAAGGTCTTTATCGAACAGATCATTTCGTTTCTCAAAAATAATCACAACAAAAGAACCCTGACTGTTTTGTATTCACGCCTTCATACCAACTTTATAAATATTGATCAACAAACATTTTAGAAATAAAGGGTAGTAAAAAGGACAAAAGCAAATGTCGACCGGCTCAACCTACTTGATAATGTAAGAGCAAAAACACACGAAACATTTATCACATGTGGAATATATTCGTAAAAAATTTTATACTCTTCCTAACGGCCTATCGAATGTTTTTTACTAAATTTAAACTCTTGACTAATTTAATTTCTGTAATTAAAATCAAAATATACGAAATAATAATATCGTCATTTTACAGAACTATATTAAAGAAACCACCGATTAAAAACGTAGAAACTTCTGAGAAGGGCTAGTAAAAAATCACTGTTTATTCCTATCGAACATTTAGAACACATTATTTTGTTTATAATAAACAGTACATAAGACAGTAAACAAGTATTAGGCTTTACTTTATCATCTTTGTAATCTAGTCTGGTATAGTATGTCTTATTTAATAATTTTCCTTTGACAAACGATTTGTTTTTATGAATCTGCAATGTTAAAAATATCTGTGGAATTTGTTCTAAGAAGGATTTATTGATGTTGCGGGGTCGGAAGTTTAGTGTTATTAGCTTATTCTTACGTCTCGTATTCATACAATGATTATCACTGATTCTATCAATGTTATTGGGAACACAAATAACATTGTTGTAAATATATTGTGACGCAACTGTGAACATCCCTACTTTGTTGAAAACATCCCGGAGGGACTCTGTAACCCCAATATTATAAATAAATAGGTAAGCTCTCTTTTGTAAAATAAAAGTATAATTTTTAACAAACGCAATTTCTTAATAAGTAAATTTTTATAAAATGGTTAAACAACGTATCTTCTGCTATTCATTACCATTCTTTATTTCAACATATTTTTAGTTTAGCTTTATGAAATTGTTGCCGGCTTCTATAACCTGCCCAACTTGTAACAAAGTTCCAGAAGCAAGTTGAGACTTGTTCATGAAGGCTTGTTCAGAACTTCCGTAGGCTTTATTAACTACGTCCTGTCAATGACGTTTCACGAGTGGTCACATTAATATTGCTCTAGTATATTGTTCCTTATAACAATTAAAATAAGATTCAAGCAAGTTAATTACGTCATTTGTGGGACCATGATCATAAATCGGTGCTGTTCTTGGATAATAGTCCTTATCACTATGTTATTAAAGTCATATATCAGTATAATTGTTCGTTCCTTAAACTTTGAAGAACAGTTTGGTTCATACATACGTAAGCAGAGCTTCGGTCTTAGACCCTAGTTAATGTTATCAATCACGTCAACGTCTACTAAACATAGTAATATTCAAGTTTACACATATAGATGTATTGTTATATGGAGTTGAAGCATTTGGTTGAAAATACATCATTTAAAAAATAAATCAAAAGAATACAAAGCAAAGTCGAGATCGTTAAAATCTCAGTCAATCTACTTGTAACAATATCGTCACAAATTTATTGTGTCCAGATTTAAATAAAGACATATTGTGCTACTAACATATTTTATTTGGTTTGAAGCTTTATTACCTTATGCTCGTTTGTCAAATAAAAAAAATTAAGTTACCCAGTTGATCAAGAGATGAATTCATGGTACTCAGGTTCCCTTACAAATATTATGGTTAAATAACACTAGATGTTAAAAAACTTGGAATTAATATACCTGTTGACTTTCACGCAGGATATGTTGAAAAAGAGTAACTACTGAGTTTCTTGCCGGTTCTTCTCGGTAGAATCTACTTTCCGAACCGGTGGTAGCTTCACTTAATTGTTAAATGACGATTCAAAAGTGCTTGTAAAAGTCCACTTTAATAAAGTTTATTTTGATTTTGATTTTGAGTGATTCCAAAATTTGTACTTTGGTTGCCGAATAAGAATCAGCAACCAACACTATAATCCTTATTTTTAAAGGTTACTGTTTAAACTAACTACCTATATTACAATGTTATACTGGTATCAAAGGTAAGTAAGACAAGTTATTGAATATAGATACCACAACCACTAAGCTACCTGAGCTTACCGGCAGGTCGTCAATCGCCCTGTTCAATATTTGTTAGGAATATATCTTGTGAAAATATAGTAAATTGTCTATGGGAAATTCATAATGTATTTTAAATGGTATCAATAATTTTGATAATACACTTGAAGGTATATGAGCAGAGATGGAGTTGAAGAGACTTAGAACGCGTGCATATTAACCGATAATTGCAGGTTCAAATCTAGGCAAGCATCATTATATATGTGCTTAATTTGTGTTTATAATTCATCTCGTGCTTGGCGGTGAAGGAAAACGTCGTGAGGAAACCTGCATGTGCCTAATTTCATCGAAATTCTGCCACACGTGCATTCCACCAACCAGCATTGGAACAGGTGGAATATGTTCCAAACCCTCTCATTAATGGAAGAGGAGGCCTTAACCCAGTAGTGAGAAATTTACAGGCTGTTACTTGAAGGTATTTACATATGTATGTGTTGCGTCCACGCCGTATAAAATCAAAAAATCAAAATCAAAATATACTTTATTCAAGTGGGCTTTTCCAAGCACTTTTGAATCGTCATATAACAATTAAGTGAAGCTACCACCGGTTCGGAAAGTAGATTCTACTGTGAAGAACCGGCAAGAAACTCAGTAGTTACTCTTTTTCAACATTTAAAAAATTACAGTCATGTTAGTTAATACAATTATTTAAATTAATATATCCTGCCTTGAAGTCAACGGGTATATAGTCTGACATTACATGAAAACGTATTTAGTATATTAAGAGATAAATAACATTAAAGACTTCAGTGATAATCTAAATTAATATTATAGATGTGAAAGTTACTCTATCTGCCTGTCGCTCTTTCACGACCATACCGCTAATGCGAATTTCATGAAATTTGATATGTACACTTGAACTTCAAGAAAGGAGGCACATAGCATCCAACACAATAAAATACGAGCGAAACCTCGGGCGCCTACTAGTATTACAGAAAAATACAATACTTAAGAACGAAAGAATTAACAGATAATAAACCAAAACGATACCACTCCGATCACGTTCCGTTAAATAGAAACAGATTAATTTCTTCCAGTGGATTATTACGGCGCCCGCACGTGTATCGGGTAGTGAGTAGTGGATATTGGGTAAGGGGTAGTCGGGGGTAGACAATAAAGAATATTGACACAATAACTAGCTCCACTCGCACGCTTGCACCAGACTGGAATATTAGATCGACCGTGTGACCATTGTCTTTGTAAATTATATGAACGATTTTTTTATTCAGCTTTCATATTTAGAACGTGTTGTTGCCATCCACAGATAATACAAGTTAAGATTTAAAAAAAGGAAACCAATTTTTTAGTTATACTAACCTTGTTAAATTGTACGGGTATATAATGATAATAGTTTATTATTTGAAATGTATGATATTTTTGGTTTTGCCTTTTTTTTTGCTTTATCAATGCCGTTTGTGAACCAGCCACTTTTAAGGGAAATTCTGACATCTGTCAAATAAAATTTCTCAACCTTTTCATAGGAGAGTCGAATCAAAATACGTGTTTCTTTCCTACCGTAAAACGTTGTCTTAACATAATAATATAATTGAAAAATATCGTAATATTCAAATGTCTTAATTTTATATTATTTAAAGGTATTTCCATACAATTATTATCTCTGGCAAATTTATGATATTACGATATAACATTAGACTTTTGACGTATGCGTTACATACATAACTAGTGTATGTTATAAATTTAAGGCTCAATTTTTTTTTCCTTTTTCTGTTTTTTTTTTCATAATACAATGGACACACGCTTGTATAGGAACACAACACTAGGGGAATCCGAAACGAGCTCTTAATAATGTTCCCTATGATATCGCCTCACTATTGCTAAATGGTTTGCCTGCGTATATCAGATTTATGTACAGCTTTCACAATTTACACCCTAAAATCTATTGCATAGAGTCGAAAATTCATTTCACTTTATGAATAGCAGAAAAATTGAATAGTGCAGTATTTCATAACGAGTCTGTGGCGTGATAATTTTTCCACGTGGTCTAAACATGACGATTGTAGATTTTAATTAATTGTATTTAGTTTAATCACGTTGATTGTAGGTTTTTAATAATTTTATAAATTCGTACGTTATTTTTAGTAGCTACGAATTTGTTTTTGTCTATGATTATAGACGTATAAAGCATTTTAAAGATACAGACATAAACACATAGATGTTTTAAAATGGTTATTTGATTTTTCGCCGAACGATCTGATCGAAGTGGATGTTTGTTTTAATCTGAACAAATAATCGGAACACATTACATTTTCTTAAATCAAAAATCAAAATAAAAATAAAATTTATTCAAGTGGGCAATTACAAGCACTTTTGAATCGTCATTTAACAATTAAGTGAAGCTAACACCGGTTTTGAAAGTAGATTCAATCGAGAAGTACACTTATGTGTACCACAATTAAAAAAGCCATTAATAGGAAGACATTACTTGAAAGAACTATTTTATAAAAAGACTAAGTTGAAAAAATCTCGGACGTCAGTTTTTATGTTTGCAAATACCGCTTCAAAATGTCTATGAACCTATTTTTGTTATTATAAGTAGATTTCATTTTTACTGTGTGTGTATTTAACACAATTAAATAAAAAATAATCGGTAGCGTGGCGAGTGAGAAAACGCGAGCTTTGCTAGTTCTTATTAAAAACAAGTATAGTAATATTACGATAAAAACTTTGTTTAATATATACTAAAGGGTATATGATAAATTGTTATACAAACAAAAAGCTAATATAAAATTGATATACAATATTTAACATACACATTCCCACCAATGCAATACATAGCAAACTTTTAAAACATAACATGTTTAGTTGACAAAAATGTCGTCAAAACGTTTCTACAATTTCCGATTTAACATCGTAATCTTTCGAAACATTATTAAAAATATTAACATATTAAGCGTTAAGTTGTTGTTTTCGTAGCGACGTTCGTAGCAGTAATTGGCTTGTTTCCACTTCTGTTTTTTTACTGCTGGTACTCATATTATCCCGTCTAGATTGCCGGCTCCGAGCTTTGTTAACGCAGGAGATAAGATACTGTTATGTTCTGTTTTTATCTCCTAACGAATCTAATTTGTGAAATATTTTATTTATCGAAGTTTTAAAATCTTTAAAACGTTATATTTCCTTAATTAATACGGTGCAATGGAGTGTATTGCAACTGATTGAAATTGTAACAAAATTGAAAAGTTTGTTTCTTGTTTATCGTTACGTGCTTCCTACAATTTGAACTTAGTGATGATGATGTACTCTTGAATGATTTTGTCATTACGATTAGTTTCAAGGTAAAATAGTTTTCTGCACTTGTATATTAGTATACATATATATATATGTACCGGAAGTAATCCGACGGAGGACAACACCTTCAACGTTTTCCGAGACCACATTTCAAACTTCCAAAATGCTGCTGTCTTTAAAAAAAAGGGGGTTAGTCACACACAACCCACTTATTTTTTTATTCAGAGATTTACGCAAAGGTCTAAATTTAGATTTATATAATATTAGATATTTTTTGAATGCTTGTGTGAATGAGCTTATGGGGTAACCAGTAACACAAGTCTAAATCCTATGCAGGGGCCCTTGCAACTTTTTCTAAAGCTTTGAGAACTTTTATCTATGAACCTTTTTATTCTATAACTTTTTTTACGTCTGATTCGTATCGAACTTTCAGTTTTCTTTATACTCTAAGCTAGCATATAGTCAAATGAGACAAATTAAATTTTAACATTTGAATATTGATATATAATCAGTAATCAAATGTTATAATTGAATTAGAAATACTGTCAAAATAATTTTATCAACAATTTGCTATAAGTACACGCACACTACTAAAAAAACACTAGTGCTATATTTGTTTTACATATTTTGGAGTACAATAATCAGTAAGATAAAAGACATGTTTTTTTTTATATTTACGAGCTATGTATCGAGTAAATTAAATATATATATGTTTTTTTATTATTCTTTATTGCACAAATAAAACATGTACAAAGGGCGGACTTAAGGCTATAACAGCATTTTCTGCCAGCCAATTTTCTTATTAGTTTTCTTTTAGTATTTTAATATTTTAATGAAAATTAATTTACCACGTGGACTTATGTAATTTTTGTCACAGACCAATCAAATACGTTATTTGTTTCGTCTGCGAAAACATATTATTCCAAAATCAAATACAAATAACTTCTGATCTATGATTTATGACTTATCGTGTTCAAAATGGCGTCGTTTGTGTCACTGTTACCATCGGTTTTTTCAGTTTTTTTTTTTGCCACGTTCCGTATCTACACGCGATGTCTCCACTCGCTTGCTTTCTGATAACCTATTTTTATGTGTTATTGAAACTATAATATTAAAGGCATATGTAGTTCACGGAACACGATAAATAATATAACTAAAAATATAATCATTACTACATAGTATAAAACACATCGCTTATTACTGTCTGTCCCTATGTATGCTTAGGTCGGGTTGCTAGTAATTACTAAAAAAGGCTGTTAAAATTTGTTAGAGTTTGTACTCTTGACTTAAATTGTATATGTAACGTGTAAACATTCTTATATATTCATCACTACAAAGAATAAAACAAAATAGCTTACCCTATCCCTATGTAGGCTTAGATCTTTCAAATTACGCAACGGATTGTGATGCGGTTCTTTTAATAGATAAATTCATGAGGATGGTTTTTATATATAATACATAGACAGTATAGTAAAGAAACTCTGATAATTTTAGAAGTTTCTAATGTAATGTCGTAAATATATAAATTCTGTAGTATAATTAGTATTGCATCAGTATGAAGCCGGGGCGGATCGCTATCGTTGTAAATAATGTAAACTCTTCATCAAAAACCAATGAGTGATTACGCCAACAGCCCAGCGTCGATTCAAGACCTCAGAGATGGAATTCGTGAGGCTATCAAAGACATAGGGCAGCCACTTTGCGATTCGGTTATGGAAATTTTTCATGGCAGGATGGTATCCTGTAAGCGCGGTCGTGGATATCATTTGCCTGATGTTATTTTCCACTATTAACGGCTTACCTTCCTCCTCATAACGAAATAGACATCCGGTCATTTATATTAAAAAATTGACATTTTTCTTTGAATATCAAAATAACACCTCTTATTGGAAAACCTTATATATTGATATATGTAATAAATATTCATATTGTTCATTGGTTTTTGAATAAATGTATTAACTGAAATTTAATGTTCAATTTCATTAATTTCCTCTGGAGATTAGAGACAGCAAATAAACAAACCGAATAACGAAATGGCCCGTCGAGGTGATTTCATTTCCGCTCTGGAGCTAAGGTCGATTAGACAGACTGACGTTTGAGAACGCGGCGAACTAAGATTTACGTATTTCGTTAGTGTAGCGTCAGAAAAAAAAAGTCTATGATATAAGTTTTTATTTTTATTTTGTAATTTTTTCAATTAATAATACTTGTAAGTCACCATATATTTACAGTGTGGACTTAGTATGTTAATTGTCTATAAGCAGTTCTCTTCTTCTTAACAGACATTTGTTAGATTTTTTTTCACGTTGTAGACGAGACTATTCGGAAAAAACTTTTTATATTGACTGTAGTACATTCAATATAAATAATAAATTAAGTAGTAGTATATTCAATATAAATAATACATTAGTAGTAAGGTACCCAAAGGGAAACAGGTTTAGTGAGATTATTATCCACTAAAATTTTTGCAATTGCTAACTTTCATTGATAACAAGATCCAATGATCATGGTGAACGATTGAACAATGTATCCGCTGGCTGACCATGCCAGTGCCATGCTCTATTCGTGGAAAACTTTCCGAAATGGGATATGTAGCGCTTTATATATTCTTAAATGAATCCTGCCTCAGAATCGATGTTATGGAAAGTAAATTGCAATGATAAGCTATGCTAATGCGTGTATCCTTAGTAAATGGCCATTTCATATATAATCACACATGTGATTTGTGGTGACTTTCGATTTGGTATTTACAAATTAAATTTCATACTTATCCTTCAATTTTGGATATTTTTTATTTAAGAAATGAAGCGTAATAATTTTATAGATCAGCAATAAAAGACCCTTTTTATGCTAACGGTATTCAGTAAAAGCTAATTTAATCGGTCGGCTGCTGGCGTCAGTTTATCTCCAGCCGATGTAATCGAAAACAACTGGGAGACCAGCAGACCGCGATCTTTAAAGTTGGCGACGCTGTACAGACGCCCTCTGAAGCCACTTAGTGCAGGACTTTACCAAAGACGCTAAGTTATTTTTGGTAAATAACACTTTAAATAATATCTATATTTTGACTGGCTAGACGTAAGGCAGATGACAAGGTCAAGGGTTCAAATACCAGTCAAAACAAAAATAATATTTATTTAATATTTGGGAAACAAACAGATATAAAATATAATCTAATTACATAATACAGTTTAGATATCACATTATCCAGCGAAGTTTCCACCGATTGATAAAACATAAAATGCACTCAAATGATTTAACACAATAAGAAAAAAAAATATTTGACAATATTAAAAGTATAAAGTTATATATATAAATTTATATATATACATATATAGTGCTGTATGTAAGGCAGTGGATAAGAAATAACTTCTAGTTTATCTGTAGAAAAAAAACTGTTATTGTATTTGCAGCATGATGGTAGAGCTTTTTGTCTTGGTGGTAAGGATTTATTCTTGGTAGTAGGACAAAGTTGGTGGAGCGTTGGCGAAGTAAAGAATGGTTATTATCTTTTATAGAGCCATTGTCTATGGGCGGTGGTGATCAGTCACCATCAGGTTGCCCATAAGCTCGTCGTCAACACACACCATTAAAAAAAGGAATAAATATTCACTCCCGTGCTTTAGAAAACACGTAAACCCTTGTCTTGCGCCTCAACTCTCCGTTGTATCCCTTGTATCGGATTTCCCATCCCATCGGAATTATGAGCTTGATACAGCGAACACCTGGGTTTGAGGCACACATTTGGGCACTTTAATATATCTTATTAAGACAGCTTTTCCAAAATCTTTTCTAAAGTAAAAACTTCGAAATTGCTTTAAAAAATAAATGCAGTTGAAATGAAATTTGGAAAAAATATACTTACATGCGCGTTAGACAGGGGATACCCTCTTATAAGGACCACAATATTTCAATCAATTTATACAAAATCAAATTCAGCACAGCAACTTTATTTTAGAATTGGCAGTCAGCCGGGCAAAGCACCGTGAGACATTTTTAACGTTCCTTATATTACTAATACGTCATCAATCTTGGTTGCTAAAGTATTTATGTCCCTTGTGCCTCTAACATCACTCATCCTTCACATGGGAACACAAAAATACGAACAATTGAAAACAAATTACCAACCCGCTCATATTACTGTGAGCGGTGTCTCTGAGTAATCAAACCATACAGGTTTTAACTTCAATTATAAAGATGGTAATATATCATCCAAATAACTTTCATTCAGAACGAAAAATACAATTTTATTCATCTGAGATGGCCCAGTGGTTACAACGCGTGCATCTTAATCGATGATTTCGGGTTCAAATCCAGGCAAGCATCACTATATATATATATATGTGCTTAATTTGTGTTTATAATTCATCTCATGCTCGGCGGTGAAGGAAAACATCGTGGGGAAACCTGCATGTGTCTAATTTCATCGAAATTCTGTCACATGTGCATTCCACCAACCCGCATTGGAACAGCGTGGTGGAATATGTTCTATACCTCCTCCTTAATGGAAGAGGAGGCCTTAGCTCAGCAGTGGGTAATTTACAGGCTGTTACTTACTGTTACTTATATTATCATTGAAAAATGTCGCTTGCAGTATGAGATGAATTGGACTCGGTTTTTCAAGGATTTTGAATTATAAAGTAAAATAAAAACAACGCTTAATTAAAAACAAAAAAAATTATTACATTAAATTTTTTTTTTTGGTAAATGCAAATTACCCAGAAAACAACCAAAATGTATGATACATACAATAATATTATGACATCCACAGTTTTAGTTCCTCATTAACTTATAAGTAGAAGCGGAATTCTTATTAATACGAATTACAAGAAATAAATAATAATTAATAATAAAAATTAACAATGGCGTCGCTAGCGCTAGTTAATTATATTTTTACTAACATTTTCTCACAGAATTTTCTACACGGGTAACATTTTTTATAATTTCACACTTCTGATTATAAAATCTTGTCAATTCTCATATAGTCTATGGTATTCAAAATGAAGTGTCCAGAGTAGGTTTTAATTTACCTTTCTTAACATTATTAAGTACGCGCTTTAATACAAAACTAATTAACGTTCTCATTTTAAAATATATAGTTTTTATATTCTGTGAAAAAATGCTAAAAATTCGAAATATTATTCTAATATATTTACATTAATTTAGTTAATTAGAAACTGGCAGTTTTCAGAAGGCACGCATTCGTAAAGCACATGTGTAAATTGCTTAAGGCACAACTGTCAAAATACTAAATTTAATCTTGTTAAAAACTTGGCTTGACTGCATTTAAAAATTGCAAAACTTGCGCACAATGTGAATAATTATACGATCGGTTTTATTTTGACCTGATATATTAATAACCTATGATTTATTTTTTAATTGTAAAAACATCTAAAAAATATTCGCTATAATTGTACAACCAATAATGTGCGCTAAGCTTAACAGCCACAAAAGCCTACTTATTGTACCTAAATGTGATGTTTTTATATATTAATAAAAGATATGTTATTGCGATATGGTTTTAAATAAGGCACTTTATGTCTAACATTATACTGAAATTTAAATATTTATTTATTACATTCGAATATTTACATTACTTTAAATATAATTATTGCTAATCAAAGCGTACGATTCAATGCCTTCTAAAATATTATTTTTTAATGAGAATGAAGATTCGTTAGTACGAAAATATTAATATTTTTGTTCAGCTACATCCACATCGTCTCATTTGAAAGTAAACCTAATTTATAATATTATAGATCACATTTTACAAAAACACTCATACATTTTCGTCACGTGTATCACACTCGTGTATAAATTTTTATACTTTTTATTTTATTATCTATATCTAATATGGCGTAAATACCGACGTGATTCATGTTTCATTATCGTGACTAGTAATACGTTATGTTATATTTATATATTGTAATATTTTACCTTAAAACATTTTTGGGCAAAAATATTTAAGGTATTTTTTACAAAAATAAAATCGAATATAAATCTCATGAGGCATTATAAATTTGTCCTTTGTCTGTTATATACATTTTATAATGAAATTAACTTTTTATAAAAAGGATCAATTCGTAATATTGCAACTTTGAGATGCATTATATATATATATATATATATATATATATTCTATTGATTATATATATTTTTACAATTTTTTATGACTTATATGAAGATTTGATGAAATGTATGAAAGGTAATTTTATAAATGGCCGCCGTCCTTACTGTCACCACAGATTAAAAAAAAATTAAATACAAATATTGTTCGCCAACAGATTATAAACTGGTAAGATTCATCATTAATTCATTCACGTTATGGTAATTTCGCAAAGATTATATTCTTTAAAATGATTCGTGGCGTCAATATCTGTTCATGCTAGTAGAGTCCTGACTTGTGATGTCACTCGCGGCATCGGTCGAGCTGGAATCTGTGGCCTCGGCGTCAGAGGTGGGGTTGACGTCAGAGGTGGCGTTGACGTCAGAGGTCGCGTCGACGTCGGACGTCGAGTCACCCTCGGAGGTGGCGCCCGTGTCGCTGGCGAAGCCGAGATCGGTGGTCGGATATCAAAGATGCTCGTCACGGCCGTTCAGAGGTTGTCGCTCGGTGTGGTCCGAGGGCCGGTTACGTTTGAAGAATCCGCACTAAAAAAAAATTCAACTCGATAAGGACACAACAATTTGCACTTGCAAATATAAAATAATATTTACTATAAAACAATGTAGTAAAATTATAAATAATAAAACTGAAAACGATCATAATACTTCGACTAGGCCCAAATCATTGATAGCCAAATATTAAATAATTTGTATATTTTAAACTCGTAACACAGTCGGGCGCGGGCTCACCTTGTAGAGCGCGAAGACGAGCAGCAGCAGCAGCAGCGCGCCCGCCACGGCGGCCAGGATGATGACCCACAGCGGGATGGCGCCGCTGTCTAGCGCCTCCAGCTGCGGCGTGACCAGCGTGTGCGCCTCGGCCGCCGCCCACGCCTGCGCGCGCGCGCCGCCCAGCGGCAGCCGCGACACGCGCGCCGCGCCCAGCGACGACAGCCGCACGGCCCGCGACGCCGACATCTGTGGACACCGAACACTCTATCGTTTCAGACTGTCTATAGTAGACTATGGTTTTTATTTTTGAAGATAATATGCGAACAGCTATGTACGAGAACCTCGTAAAAACATATATTCAACATCATAAGATAAACCCACAAAAGATCAGTTGAATGTTTGCATACTCAAGACAATGAGTTGATTTGAGGAAAATTCATCTAAAACGATTCGTCTATAACAATTCAACTAAACCAATTCGTCATAAAAATAATTCGACTATTAGCAATTCGTCTAAAACAATTCGACTAAAGCAATTCGACTACAACAATTCGACTAAAACAATTTTAGTAATAATAATTAGTCGAAAACAATTTAACTGAAAAAAAACTTTACTAAAATTAATTCCACTAACATTGCGTATACAAAAGTCAAGTGGAACAAGAGTGTCTCTTTTGCTTACTCTAAAAGCTTTGTACCGTTAAACTGCTTAAAAAATTCCTATCGTGTAGGTGTATTCACGATTTTTGAGATATCTGGTTGGAATTCGCTATATGGACTAACAACAAACAACAAGAGCCTGTAAATTCCCACTGCTGGGCTAAAGGCCTCCTCTCCCTTTGTGGAGAAGGTTTGGAACATATTCCACCACGCTGTTCCAATGCGGGTGGAAAACACATGTGGCAGAATTTCTATGAAATTTGTCACGTGCAGGTTTCCTCACGATGTTTACCTTCGCCGCTGAGCACGAGATGAATTATAAAGACAAATTAAGCACATGAATCAGCGGTGCTTGCCTGGGTTTGAACCCGCAATCATCGGTTAAGATGCACGCGTTCCAACCACTGGGCCATCTCGACTCATATGGACTAATGGTGGTAGTGTTTCAATTGACTATCAATAAGAAAGTGTAATACTTCTAAATCTGTAATAATCATTGTATGTGCACAAGAAGTAAGAATAAATTTATAACATCAAATTTCCGACTTCGCAAAGTTAATAAATCCTTCTTGGGGCAAGGTATCCGTTTCTATGATAGAATTTTTAATTTTGCCGTTTCATTAATTTCAATAATTTGTAAAAAATGTACACTGGTAAAGAAGGCGTATTATGCAATACAAGATTATGCAGACGATAAAAAAGCGTGGAATGAATACTGGTTGGAGTAGTTCCAGGAAGGATAAATTACATCCATATTTAATTGTAATTAACATACATAACATAAATATATTTTTAAATGTTGAAAAAGAGTAACTACTGTCCGAAATCTGAATCTACTTTACGAGCCGGTGATACCTTCATTTAATATAGTTGTGAAATGAAGATTCAAAAGTGCTTGTAAAACTTGAATAAAGTATATTTTGATTTAGAGTTTTTTGAATATATTGATACATACAGTAAAAACAACATCTTCTTGGCAATGGTCTATAAAAAAGCATTTCAATGATAAGCCTTACCAAATATACATGATTGCAACAAATATTTTGGAGTTTGCGTAATTGAAATGAATTATACAAATGGAGTCCGGACCCTCACCTCGTTGAGCACGGAGGCGTTGACGCGCGCGCGCAGCGCCACCCACGCCTCCTGCCCGCGCAGCAGGCGGCCCGTGCGGCAGCGCACCACCGAGCACTTGTACTTCTCCTCGCACTTCTCCAGCATCTCCTTCAGCTGCGGATCCACCTGCCGAGCGACACATTCAAACTATAGTTGGCAAAAAATGACAGCCGATTTGGCCATGTGGTAAACTCTAATGCTAGGGTCATAGTTGTGATATCTGTATTTATAGTTTTAGCTTAGATTTTTTACTGACTAAAGCTTTAAAATAACTTACGTCATCTTGACGCCGCCGTCTAGTACTTTCCCGTCTGTGATCTGAGGATGAGCTGAAGCTTCCGCCTGAAGAGTAAGAATTGTGTCCACCTGTGGGAAGTAAAACTTAGTTGACTAAAGTAATTTAACTAATAACAAGATTAAACCAGCGATTTCAATAAAAATAAATGTTAAACAAGATTTTTTTTATTATTTAAAAATACCTGATCTTGAAGAATACGAGTAGGAACTTCCACTACTAGCACCACCATACGCTGCTCCTGTCATGCCTGGGTGATAACCTCCTCCTCCTTGCTGCATTCCACCCTGATAACCCCCACTTTGATAACTGCTTCCTTGGTATCCACTCTGGCTTCCAACACTTTGTGCAGATCCGGATCCATGGCTTCCACTGACATCAGCGATTCCATATTTAAATTCATTATTCGGATTTTGAGCTGCATATACACCAAAGCCTTCTAACTTGTCTTCTTCTTCATCGCCTACCACGGTGACACCTGAGCCTGCTCTAAAAGTACTGGAACCAGCTTTCATTATATCAGGATTGACGGTTTCTGTTGTACCCCAGGAACCATGAACGAAACCTTGAGATCCGTAGCCTTGTTGCGCACCACCTTGGTTATTGAGATAGCTGAAAGAATATTTTTTATTAAAAACAAAATGAATAAAAACAGGAAATCAATACCCATAAAATGAAGTTTCAAATCTTGACGGATTGCTTAAAACTTTACTACTTAATATAAATATACTAATTTTAATAATAAAGTTTGTAGAATTTTAATTTTAATTTTTTATTTTTATTACGAACTGAAACTTACGCATTAAAGGAACTGCCAGCCTCGCCTTCGTGTCCAAGTGATCCGTACTCTGTGCTCGTCTCACTCTGGGATATGATGTTATGGTTCGAGTCATAGAGAATTGTCCTATTTTTAACACGAACAATACGTCCATCCTGACCAACACCTTCTAAGCCTCCATAGGCTTGTCCTCCTTGAACGTGGCCTTGACCTTGATAGTAACTTCCTTGCCCATAGCCCGCTTGCGCTTGCCCGTGAGCAGTTTGACCATGTCCGTAACTACCCTGAGCTTGACCACTTTGTACATAACCACTTTGTCCTCCTTGAGAGAAGCTAGCTTGGCTTCCTTGGCCCTGGCTAAAGCTGCGGCTAGAGTCTTGGTAAGTAGGTTTAGCCATTGTAGCAAGATTTCTCCGAATAATTTCCCGTTCTTCAGCACTTAATCCCTCACCAGACGTCCCGCTGGTCCAAGTACGATTATACGTATACGTGCCACCAGCTTGGCTTCCTCCACCAACTTGGCCACTGCCATACTGACCACCGGAGACTTGTCCACCGCTGTAATGCCCGCTACCGGCATGAGCTCCATATTGCCCCCCTGATTCCTGAGAACCGCTGGCTTGGCTTGTGCCGTACTGTCCACCGGAGACATGGCCACCATTTACATATGTTGTTCCAAACTGGCCACTAGAAGCTGAACCACCGCTCTGTTGGCTCGTGCTGAACTGGCTGCCACTAGCTTGGCTGCTACCATAGACCCCACTAGATGCTCCATATTGGCCACCGCTAAACTTGTTTCCACCAGAATTAGCGTTTACTTGACCGTTACTTGTGTATTTTTCTTCCCAGTAATCTGTAGAAAAATTTGGTTTTACAAAATATAAAATTAAAAATATATATATGTCTATCCTCGCAACTCCGCTCAGATAAACTTACGTTGTCCATAATATCCTCCACTACCTCCGATCTGTGATGCTGAGTAGAGATCGCTGCTTTTCATTGCTGCATTACAAATATTAAAGCATTAATTTTATTGATTTGTATTGTTGGCATATTAGCTATTTTTTTAATTATTCAATTTAATGTATTTTTTGTTCTAGATTTGAAAGTCAGTACTATTGCTAAATGTATGATTTCTTTAAAAATAGTTTTGTTTTGATGGAGGCAAGTACCTTCCCTCTCCTTGGTCAGCAGGTAGGCGTAGGGGTTCTGCACGAAGAGGTTGTCGGGGTTGACCTGGCGCGCCACGTCGCACTCCACCTCGCCGAGCCACTGCGGCTGCACCAGCATGTACATCAGGTTGTCCCCTGGAACCATTGTTGAGCAATTCATATTCAGAAAAACATTCATTTTTTAAAATGATACACTGTTGACTCCCTACGTTGAGTTAAAAAAGAATATTAACTGCATCAGAAATTACATCCACATCTTAGTTTGAAAAAGATATTAATAAAATGAGTCTAATACGTTTTGGGAAGTGATTCAAAGTGACTCAAATACTATGGAAATACCAATAAACAATAATAGAGGTGATATATTCAATATTCATTCACTTTTATTATTACATATACATTCACTTAATAAATCGAATTTCATTCAAAAATGAGTTTACAAAAACAGGTTACTTTTTTTTATAAAGAGTTTTCTGTTTATTTAATTCAAAATACATTGAATGTTAAAGTAAAATCATTGATGGCGCTCTCGTTTTAATTCAATACTTGAACTTACAATGAACCAACAACATGGTCACTGAAATAAATGTCATACATGATAGATTACATGATAGTTATATAGATTGAAGTAAAGATATTTCAATATCTAGTGATAATTTTAAATTCAAAATGAGATGTACCAGTGAGGGTTTGATAGGGCCACATGATGTATATCTCGGCCTCGTCGACCGTGAAGGGGCCCTCGTTCTTGATGTTGTACTTGTGGATCACTTGGGGACCCAGCTTCGTGTCGTCCTTCAAGTTCTGCGCGTCGTAGTTTGACGCGTTGTAGTGCAGTTCCGGTGGGTCAGATGCACTGAAGAAATAAAATAGTATTTATCCTTTTTGCGTTATTAACTATTGCAGAAATTTTTAATCGATTAGTATTATGTGGGGTCGAAAGTCCTACTATTTTGATTTTAAAACATTTATAAAAATGAAGTATATTTAAATTTTAAATAATGAAACAGATAACTTTCCAAAATGGAGTCCTTATTCAAATATTCTATCTCTTTCTTTACAACGACCAAACAACAAATGACCAAAGGTTTGACAGCAAAAAGTCTTCGAGCTGGGTCTTTTCTCCGACAGTCCAGTCGACTCACCCGATGACGGACAGCACCGCCTTGACGACGACTCCGATGCCGAGGTGCCTCGTGTTGTCGTACTGCGTGCCCTGCTCGGGGTTGGTGGAGTTCACCTCCATGTCGAAGTCCAGGCTCGTCACGCGCGCGTCCACCTCCACGATCACGCGGAAGTTTACCTGTGGGGAGAGAGGCTTTCACTCAGTACTTTGTATTATTTATGGGGCTGATCGGAAACATATTGGACAGATAGATCACAGTTGATTAATCAATCAGCATTCAGCTTTTTTTATTTAACACATTGATTGACGTATGATTTCTACCTTAAAATGAAAAAAGAAAGCTCTTATGTAATGATGAACTATATATTTCTAGACCAATTAACGAATATTGAAAGTTATTTGCGCTATGTAGGAAAGGATACTCACACTTTGCCCGCTGGCCATTGGATTTCCCAAGTCACATTTCAAAGTACTGTTTCCATCTGTGCCCTTGTTCTTAATAGAGCAGTAGATGGGCGTCGACTCGGCGCGCTCCTTGTCCAACCTCTCCATCTTGGCGTACGTGACTCCGGCGGGGATTTGAAGATAGTATGCGGCTTCGAAAGCGTCCTCCCCAGAATTTTCCACTTTTACATCGATGTGTAAATTCTCACCGGATCCGAGAACGTAATTCACGGTTGGCCTACAAGATAAAGACATAAAGATTAGGGTGTGAATCTAAACGTGAGGTGAAAGTAAATATTTCCTTATGATTGTGATATTTGAATCGACAGTATCAGAACATTCGATGTATTTGTTTTGATCCCATCGACACCCATATCAGAGGAGCGGTCACTCACGTGGTGACAAACATCTTGAGGTCGGGCACGCAGACGTTGTCGGGCCCGCAGTTCTTCTGTATGTTGAGCGAGTCGGTGCGCTCGATGCTGCGCGTGCGGTCGAGCACGGGCGGCACCGCGCCCCCCGCGCCGCCCGCGCCGCCCGCGCCCGACAGCTCGTACGTCAGCTTCACCTCCATCGGAGTCAGCTTGTCGCGGATATCGTCCTGAGGACATAGAATTGCAACAGGCAATGTAATATCAGTCGGTGCAACAGAGGTTCTGAAATAGTATTCCATGAAACACACTAATTCGCAAAGATTAATCATCACAAGATATTTATAAAAGTCAAAATATTTGTTTTATTGAATCTGACTTACGTCTAGGTACACCATAATCTCCTTGCACTCCTGCTGGCCCTGTGTCAGCAACATGTGCGTCGTGTACATCGTCTGCCTGCTCTCCATCAGAAACAGGCGCTTGCTCGTCTTCTGCCTCGAGTCCAGGTCGATGGTCACCTCGAAGTCTAGAAATGCAACATTTTTATACTAACGGTTGTTTTGTTTTATTATCGTCGTGTTCTCCTTCGATTCTTCATAAATTTTCTAACAGTCACATGCTTTGAACATATATGTGCAAATTGAATTAACATACATAATATAACATGAATAACATCTAACATTTACTACGGAGTGGCGTTAACACATTAAAGATCACTATTTTATTCATATTTACATTACTTATTTAAAACAGTGATATTTACACAATTAAAGAATTTTATGTCTTTTTTTTAGTACCAATCGTTTGCTATTACAACCACTCACCAAAATAACAAATATATCCTTCCGCTTGAAAAAGAAAATTATGATAAAACTATTGCACATTACAAATATCACATACGGATTCTTTCCCCCCATACAATCACATATGACAGATACATGTACATACATAATCTACATATTTAAGACAAATTCCATGAACGATAAAATTTTGGACACATTTGGGTTCAATGTCGGAATATTACAATTATTTCATTAAACCGACTATCTATACTAGATTTAATTGTCACAATGAATGACTGATAAAATGGATGAAAATCCACAAAAAGCTAATTTGATAATGTACTCACTTATTTGTTGATCAACGTTGACGCCATCGTATGTGAGACAGAACATTAGCTGCGCACACGCAACCTGCGTGCCGTTCGAGAGGCGGCACCTCTTGTCGTCGAGCGATATTAATTTGCTTTCACCCATAAACTTGACATCCGCCATTACTTTTACAACAGGACGAGATCTAGAAATAATAAACATAAATTTAGTTATAGACATCACTAATAACAAACAATATAATTGAAATAGACAACGCCAATGCATTGCCAAAGTGGGGAAGATCGATATTATTTCTCTTATCTTTCTAGTTACACTAATTCACTCAAATCGGAACACACCAATGGTAAATATTTGGCAATAAAAATATATGATGAGTGTATTGAACACAGACGGCCTTTAATAAAACCCTAGTATCAAATAAAATAATGAAATACAGGGAATAGAATACGTGAATTCAGATCGCATACAGCAGGTTCCCATTCGGGCCGTCTCACTTTGTTTTGGTGTGTTTAAATTTTATTGTTCTCGGTGAACAAAAACATTGCTCGAAAACATTTCTTATTACTATATTTTACAAACATCTTGGAGTTAACATTGTTTCGAAGAGTCTTGACGCAAATAGCCACTTACTTTAAAAACACAACGCTGTCTGATTTATAAGCGCCCACGGCTAAATCGGTGTAGTTGTTGTTGTCAAGGTCCACTCCTCCAGACAGAGAGAATCCAAACGTGGTTAACGAGGGGCTGATCTCTTCAGCCGTGATCGCCTGGGAGTACTTCTCCCCAATACCCAACTCACTCCCGTGATAGATGAACACCACGCCTCTACCATTTTCTCCACCGTAAGGGGCACCAACTGCCACATCTGAAGGGAAGAGTTAAATTATTTTCATATGGCTCTTTGAATGATTACCTTTATTTAAAAAAAATGTACCAAACAATAAAATTATTTTTACATCAGTCTTAGTTGGAAAAAAAATCTTCTAATAATGAAGTCTCCTGCATTTAATCAACATACCTCCAAATCCGTCATAATTGATATCTCCAAGTGACGTGACGGCTAAACCGAATCTTCCTTTAGACACTTCACCTGTTCGCGCATGATTCTTAGAGAATGCCTAAAATGATATTATTATGATATATTATTAGTTCATATTCTATGAGCTATCCTAACACACGCCGTTGGTTGCCTGGAAGAGATCGCTATAACGATAAGGTCGCCGAAATTTTACGCCTCTTTTATTGAGGCTGAAACTATGTTGTATTCATTTATTTTGTCTGTGTGGTATATAATAAAATTTTAAAGTAAATAAGTAAAATAGCAGGTATAAGTCAAAGAAACAAAACAGAAGATTAATGATAAATTATACAATAATGCGTATATATACGTATATTACTGAAAATAAATTACTTACCCTATTCTTGCCTTGGTAAATGACATATATTCTTCCATGTTCATAACCATCGCTTTTAGGCTTAGTGAACATTGGGGCGCCAACTATAATATCATCAGCTCCGTCACCATCGATATCACCACTCGCAAGACTGTAGCCAAAGTACGCACCGATTTGTGAACCGCTGATATTTTTTATATTTTGGAGCTCCCAAGTATACAATACAACCTAAAAGAACAGAATTTTAATAAACCTTTCCTTGGTCAAACCTAAACAAATCCATGGAACGAAAATAAATATATGTTAATTAATTTTAACAGAACACCAACCAATCCTCTCAGATCTGATCCTCTCGGTACCCCAACAGCGACTCCCTGGATACCCTGACCAGCAAAGTCTCCAACCGTCACTGAGTATCCCATGTAAGAGTCATCGTATTTAGGAATTGCTTCTGGTGTCGAAATCAGTACTGGTCTTGAGTTTAATGTTTGCACTTTCAGCTGACCTATAAAAGGATTGGTTATAAATAACGTAAGATCAATTAAATCTTGTAATGACTCATTCAAAAGCCATTCCGTTCATGACGTAAGCTTTATGATATTCATGTATAAATTGACCGGTGATCTATTTGATAAGAATGTACAAGATACATCGAGCAAACTAATTAATTCATTTTGAAAGATGTGACGTCATTCAAATATACAAGAGGTAGACAATGAGAAATTTAGAGACGTATCTATAGATATGTTTAAAAATCGGGTTCATTTAATAAGTGTTTTAGAACATGAAGTTGAAACAGCACAGACAAATTAAAGTTACAGTTAAACAAATTGTTAGCAGACACATGTTACATTATTTGCATTGTGATCATGTGCCAAAGAAACAATAGTTACTTCACATCAATGATCATTATCAAAAGCATTTTATACATTAACAACATCACTGAGTTACGTTTCAAGAACAAAAAAGTTCAAAATATTTGATAAATTCTTGAAATGAAACTCGTTACAATAATCTAAATTAAAACATTTTTTTGCCATCAATAATTCCGAAAATTTATTTACAACACTTTTTTTAATACTTTTAAAAATCGAAACCAAATTAAACGAATTATAATTAAACAAAATTACACTCTTGTAAAATGCCAATCAAATAAAACGTAAATTTTAAAACATCTTAATAAAATAAAAGGGATATCTGAGTATGTTAAATACCACCAAATTATTCAAGCGACCAAAATTAATTTTTAAAGCCAATGGGATGATTTTTATTTCAATTAGTCTTAAAGCGTTGGGCATTTATTTAAAGCGTTAATTAACCTTTTAATCCCTTTTAACAATATCATAAGTAGGAACCATAATATAAGACCACGTTAACAGAAAAAGGTACTGTTCTACAATTTTATATAAAATGAATAAAAATATGTCTCGTTTGATATTTTTGAATAATGTTGGTAATGTTTTTCCAAATGTATGTTTTTCTGAATCAGCCTGATGTAAATCAGGCTAATGGTTAGCACTGTACGGAGATGACTTTAAACAAATCATTTATGAAAATCGGGAGCCATACGTGCTGTGACTCGTCTAATTCTACGTTCATCATGAGCGTAGCCAGGTAAAGACTAAATATACCCAATATTGTAGACAAAAACCAAAATCCTATTCAATTCTAACGAATCTCATGAAAAAGTAATTTAGGGTGATTTATCGAAAAAAATGTTTGTAGATTTTTTTTGTGGCCATTTCACGCCCAGGATAAAACCCTGGCTACGCCAATGATATTCACCATGGAATGGAGTCTAGTCATTCGTGCAATGACTTCACTATGACTATTTACTATGCATCTAATGGACGTTGTAGGTCATATCATCGATACCATAAATGTGACATGGAAAGCTAATGATTATACTATTCATAATGTTGATAGTTGGGATGGTTTTTGAGTCGGCACCCGATCAACCATTTTGAATAGAAATTATGAAGATTTAATTCAACTCTTATTTGAGGATCGATTAATAATTTCAAATTATTATGGATAATCGATTTTAATTAGGATTTACGAACAAATTATTTTTTCATTAAAAGAAAAAATCGATATCCATGATCAATAATCGAATCGACAAAATAAGAATTAAACAACATCAATATGGCTCGGCTTTATTATTTGTAGGATTATGTTCGAAAGCCTCTTTAGGTTATGTTTGTTAAGAGTTACGAGGTCAATCTGGCGATACGTTTGTTTTTTACCTTCCTTCGGCATATAGTAGTTGAATCTCGCACTAGTGTCTATGGATAACGTTCGCCCTGTGAATTGTCACCAATAGTTCAGAATATATCACACATGTAGACGGACTTACTTGACGACTTAACTTATATATACACATCTATATAAAACAACGGCGAGCCAATTGCTATGTGAGAGCCAATAATACTAACTTATTTTGGTAAGTTCTCGATTCTAATACAATCGATATTTTCTTCACAGAATATATCAGCTTAATCGCCACTACTGACCAATTCTACTTATTTACAACAGTTACGATACAATCCAGTTTATATTACGATCAAATTTCGAACGAATCGTTACTGGATAGTTGCATTTGAAAAATAGAAATACGGCTGAACTGCATCGATTACATTTCGATTCGATTGCGATGAACTGTCAATTTTTTAATATAATCGGACCTTGGTTAAAGCTATTATGCTGTAATACGCATCAGCTGTTATTTACACTACTAATGCATTCTTATATTCCTTTCCAGTACATTGGCTCACTCACCGCTCATGACCAAACGGCAAAGATTTTGCTGTTTACGGAAGATCACACTGATACACTATGGTATCAGTTGAATACTCTCATTTTCTGTTCACAATTTAAAACATTGTAATAATAATCTATTTAGTCCGTAAATTATTTTTCTATAGCCGCTTTTTTATTACTAACATTTTGAAGTTATGATTAGATATTATATCTTACCTTGCCAATAAAAGCTCCCAGGAGCGCCCATGAACAGCCTTTGACCATCCTAGAAAGTAAGATAAATACGTTTATTAATAATATGAAAAAATATATACATTGCACAAGATACAATTATAAAATATATTAGTCATTTGTCTTAAAAGGGACAGTCCACCTTTATATATAATGTAAATTAAAAAAAAGAGTTTTTAATTAATAACTACAAACAGGTATATACTATAAAAGTAAAACATTTGATCGTTGTCGAGTCAAAAAAAGAGACAGACGGACAGACAGTCATGACAATTTGTAGGGTTATATTTCTACATCGACAAAAGACAGATTAAATATTGTTTTCCCCAAAAAGTTTTATTACATATTTTTAATGAAATAACCAGTTTATAAAAATACAATAATCGTAAATCATCTCTAAATCTGAACTTTCAGGATCGATTAAAACATAAATATAAGTTATATTCTGTCCAAATATAGACCACATTTCGTTAACTTTGAAGAAATTTAAGAAACTGAACACATTTGTTTTAATTTATTACCCAAGCCTAAGCTATCGCTATGAATATTGGAAAAAAAGAATAAATTATTTCTCATTAGAAATTAATATTTGAAAATCGAATTCGTAATTCCAAACGCAAAAATATCTCAATCATAGAAAGAGACAAAGATAGCACTTTGTTTCATATAACATGCAGTACCAGTTTAAGTTGTTAAAGCACTTGCATTGGTTATACGAGCTCACTGTTATCATAAAGGGGTGGTTTATAGCCTACTTCTTTACGTCGAGATAAAATTGATCTGTTTATGTGTGAAGCACTTATGTATTTTTAAATTTTATGATCTGAGTGATAACGTAGAGGGGATCGTCTGGTGAATAAGGAAGTATTGTTTTTAATAATACTTAAATGCTTATGTTCTAATTATAAAAAAGTATTTAATCGTTCTCATTAACATATAAATAACTAAGCCAAGCTTTATACTTAAAATAAGAAACGTCAATATCTATCTGCATACGAAATGACCTCATCCGTTGCGCGTACGCATCTCAGACCCATTAACTTATCGGACGAAACGCAGACGCTTCCAACTCGTGTGAACGTGTGAGATAACTCCAGTACTCCAAAAAAATTCTGTATCTTTGAACATGTGTATTGATTTGTCGTTACTTGCCACTTGAGATAACAAATCCAAAGTTTTTTTTCGTATTTCTTTTTTATTTTTTCCTTGTTTGTTTTTATGGAAACGAAAATTCCTATTCTAACATGTACCTAAGTACATGTTTGTTTTTCTTATGCTTCAATTTTGAAACCCAGTAAGTATCATATTAATAAAGTTTATTTATCGATTCACAAATTTAATTTCATAAGCTCTTAAGATATTGTCAATTCCCATAGTAGTATTGCGCGGGCGCCGGCTGGCCGATAAATATGCGCGTACGCCGCGTCACCCCATATAAAGAGCGACAAGCTCCATGCGCGGGCGCACGCCTTCTTTCGGCGCTGTCACGTGGGGGCAGAATGTCAAATCGAAGGTTTATGGGCTTGCGTTTCGCAACTGTTTAGTATAAATAAAGAGTTTGATAAATTTTATTAGAGTTAGTTAATGGAATAAGACGTGTCTACATTTTAAAGCTTCAAACAATTCGTGGAAATCGTTAAAGTCAACTGCTTGCTCGTAATTGAATATTCAATTATTACCCATAAATTTTGGCGTTGTTAAATCCCATAACTCGTGAAACGAGGCACTAGCACTAGCAAAGTTATATTATATTGTTCAAAGTCAACTGAATATACATGAGGGAAATTAAATTTTACTGTTGTAAACAAAACTTTACAGTAAATTTTAGTCATTTATTGTGATTCCGAAGTATCTGTTTTCATTGAAGAACGTAATAAACGACACTGAGAACAATTATTAAAACTGTAATCTTTGAATTTAATTTAATATATTTTAGTGCCTATGCAAACTAAAAAGACAAACAACGTATCTTTATACGTCTTTATATTCTCTTTAGAATACTTTAAATAAAACTAGTTGTCAAGGGTTTGGTTGTCATGTGTTAAGCAAAATAGCAAATGTCCTTCCTTGGAGTTTAAATTTGCTTCATACCAAATTTAATCAAATTCGGTTCAGCGGTTTGGTATTGAAAGTGCGATACAGACAGATTAACTTTCACATTTCTAATATCAGTATAGAAGTATACATTTTAATTTCGTATTCAGTTAATGTGTTATTATTTCAACGGTTATTTAAACAGTGCCAAATTAGGCTTGTAGATGTAATACCAAATATGTACGAAAGCATTTTATAACAATAAATAAAATAATTATTCGGACAAATCCCTAAATGTGTTCGATTCAATTTTACGAGTACAATGGTGCGCATATCGCTTTTCCCGCCAACACCATTGTCTGCAAATGGCGGCCGTTTACGGCTACGTTCCGAAACCATGTTTGTAAATCCACAAAGAATGTTTAAGACGTTTCAATGACATGGAATTTTGTTTTGCATAGGAAAAAGGCTGAAATGAATAAAAAAATAAAAAGAAACACATTCAGAGGGATAACGCTTTATCGGTAGACGAATTATAATTCCGGGTAAGTTGACGGTTTCATATTTTTTTTTTATCAAAATATACAGTTTTGAGTCGTTATTTGGTGCGACATATAACTCTAACAACAACCGACGATGAATTCTTTACATATATATGTAATATATTTTATGATTTAAAGATTTAACTCTAGTTAACTCTACTAAAAGTAAATAAAAGTTTATGTAGTTTTATTTCAAGTTTCTAAGATTTAATATGCAATCTAACATCACTTTGAAAAGGTTGCGTAGGTCTACTTCTTTTATCATAAAATGAATTATATTTATCATTTATTTTTGTTTATTTTAATATCACTAGCACAAACCAGTAGTCATAAATACGACACTTAAATAATAAAAATATTTAATTAAGGCAAATAGCTAGCAACACTCGGTTTGAAATTGTGCCCTTATATTGAGCTACAATTTACATCTGCATTACGATTCAACAAGCTGTACCAATGAATAGTAATGAAACAATTGACCCGACTTCACACCTAATCGAATTTATTGCTGTATAAAGTTGATGCTTGATATAAATTTTCAAGCAAAGGAGGTTTGTATGGTTAAGGAAAATATTATATATTTTTGCCTGTATAAATCGAATTTTATTGAAAATTAAAAAAAAGGACCATATCACTCAAACACGTTATATGAATTAATTGATCTGCAAATATGTAGGAATTATAATTAACTACTACGTATAGTTTTAAGGTGAAGCATATAATAATTACAAATAGGAGCTTAATGATATAACAAAATAGTATTTTTTAAATTCCTATGAGGCTATTCTTAGCAATCAAACGTATCAGCTTACACGAAGTAGATTCCAAGGATTTATGCAAGTCGTGGTATCTATAATTCTGTTCCCCGAAAAGATCACATCTTGCGGGTTTCGCCGCGACGCATGTGTTGCTTTCATACGAATATCATATGGTATTTTTTTTAATAAATACTTGTAACACAGATAATTAAAATAAACGTACTACCTCATTTTTAAAAAATCTAAATAATTTTCTTCAATTTTAGTTCTAAAGGTATTATAATGTGTGATATAGAATAAATAAACAAAGTATTGCATATATTAGAGGTTTGGCTCCTGATTACAACAATACAACTCGCATAGTGCGGAACTTTACCATTTTCGAGAAATTTAAGAAAAACTGTATACAAAAAAATAATGTGAAATTTGTCAAATAAATCGTCGAATCATTGTAACATTTTTTAAGTTCGTCAAGGGTGCAAATTTACATGATGGGATTACCTTGGGCGCCAATACCAATATGGAGATTACACGTACTCTCCCCCTAGCCCCTTTACCCCCTCTGCGCACGAATACTAAACCGCTACCAATATTTCTATAAGTGTCAACCTGTTTTACCATCAAGTGGCCAATTTGCCCATCCTATTACGATAAAAACAAAACAATTTACTTGTAACAGTTTAACGTATACTACCAACATTCATTTTTTGCGCTCAAAATATAATAACTGTCAAAAAATGCTGATCACGTACGAATTACGATCCTTGTCATTTTGGCGCGACATCTGTGATACTATCATTTTAAAATGTTACTTCTTTTGCTTAAACACATTAGAAATTAATGTTATTGTCGTTTATAAGACGAGAATTTAAATTAACTATTTAGTGGTTTTAGTACCATTGCAGACATGTTCTTTCTAGTATATCGAGTTAAATTCGTTTTTGACTAAATTGGACTACAAGATACTTCTGCAAGTACCTAAGTTATGTTTGAAAACTGAATAAATGTTGATTATCCCGACCGTGATTTGATCTCAAACGCTCGTCGTCAACGTATTTATAAACTAATAACATTTTTTCAGCCGGTTATGTCTATATATGGTAAAATTCACTTGAAACTTATGAATGAATGAAGTTACTTTGTATTCATTTTAGTTTTCATCACAGCCTTATATCCTAATGAAAATAAGATCAATACTGTATTTTATAAATTTTTAAATAAATTAGTTATTGTGGATTAAACATACGACAATTTGGAATTTATCATTGAATTGTAAAGAAATTAAAGTGTATGATTCTTATAAATCTAATTAAACGTTGAACGTAAAACATTATCTTGAATTAGTTTACAAGCATGAGAGACAAATATATCAATCAGGCGGTCATTTATAAAGTAATAAAAATGAAACTTTACCAAACAGAGAAAGTCGTAAAACCGCCCGGACAATTCGCAATATAAACCACCTATTTTCGGAATAGAAATCGCCGGTCGTTTTACTATATTTTTTGCGCTTGCAACAATAAAAGTTTTTAATAATTCATAAGGGCGCTGCGCGGGCGCAGGCGGGCCGCGCATTCGCGTCACGTGCGACCGACGATGCGATCTCGATGATAATTCAACACGGTAAAAATAATGCTATTCCCACGATCGTAAAATCACGATGTTTTACACGTTAGACCTTCTGCGGGGATTCGATTCACGAAAATCTTTTCATCTAAACCAAAGAATAAAAAAATTAAAAAAAAAAAAATCTTGAAAAGATTCTTTCGATTAAAAGTCGTAAAATTATAACTTAAATCTGCGTAACGATCTAGCATCATAGATATTACCTTTATTGTTATATCGATAGATCTCATATCATCGAGTTGGTGTCGATAGTATCGATAACCGTAGCGCCTCTAAAAGGAGCGTTTAATCGAGATACTTTACGCTGATACAACACTTTAGCTATAATCTTAACGAATATATGAGAGTCACGTCTGTTACCTACTCAACAAAAATCATGATTTTTCATAGAAATTTTCAAAAGTACAAAAAATACTTTTCTCCTTCTTTCCTTCCTCTCCTTTGCGACAGACGGTAATTAATAATACTTAACATATTTTAATTTAAATATTTTATTTAAAAAGCCGTTTATAAAGAGTCAAACTTTACGAGTCATCTTAAATCTGCAAAACAACAGTACGCAGTATTGTTGTGTTCCGGTTTGAAGGGTGAGTGAGCCAGTGTAACTACAGGTACAAGGGACATAGCATCTTAGTTCCCAAGGTTGGTGGCGCATTGACGATGTAAGGAATAGTTAGTATTTCTTACAGCGTCATTGTCTATGAGTGATGGTGACCACTTACCATCAGATGGCTCATATGCTCGTCCGCCATAAAACCTATACCATAAAAAAATACTTTTCCCCTTTTTCCTTCCTCCTCCCCTTTATGACAGACGGGAATTAATAGTACATAACATATTTTACTTTAAATATTTTATTTAAAAAACCGTTTATAAAGCATATGCGAATTATAATCTTAAATCTTTTGCGTTATACATATATATAAGATAATATGTAAATCGCTTCCAATACCGAACGATTAACATTCGCATTACGAAACGTTTACGGAACGATGACAATTTCATTCTGGTCACCGGCTCGTATTATGCGAGATTACTGTTATTACAATGCGTTTAACTCACCTTTGAGACTGCCGCGGAAAAACCGGCTTGACACACGCCCGTCTTACGTTGCCCGTGGCTTGCTGGAAATTGTTAAATTAAATTAATAACAATACACGAATACGTTTCGAATAACGTCGATTAAAATCAGCAAGGAATCTTGCAGTTTAACGTTTTTATACGAAACAATTATTTATTATAATAAATGTTCTTGTTTGTTTTATAATTTGATTTTTGAAATGTTGTGTAAATAATAAAACGAATAGGTACTACAATTTATATTAAAATAAACCGTTTACTAAATTAATTAATAATAATAATATTTCAAGTGTATTACAAATTGAAATTTTTTATTTAATAATTATTGTATGTGTAGTTGGTGTGTTTGTGTGTGTAACCTAATTGCTATAGAATATATACATATGATAAATTACTTAGCGTGTATAATACATACAGATGCAAGCATACACATTTACAAACTATTATACACTTATACATACATGCCATACATAACATACATAAATATTTTATTAAGCAAATACCGACGTTTTATTAAAATGTTACGTTATGGTATTGGAAATGATACTTTCTCAGTTCTAGTGCAACGTTGTAATGTAACGTTTGCGTGAAACGTTTCTGATGCACAATCATTTACAATTGAATTGGATACTGCGTCATGAATTTAATTAAGATTCTTCATTCAGCAAAACCTTTCTCAGTTTATACATATATTGTTTATATTTTATTTTTATTAATAATATAATAAATATAATAATTGAATTGTTTTATTTTATTTTCGTAGTTACAATATGATTTAATTGTGTGTTTCTAATCGTCAAAGTGAAGTTATCACTCACGATGAAAGTGTAGTTAGACACTTAACATTAATGCTTTAATGATTTCGGAAGATAAAGATTACCAATATGATGATCATCAAATCGGTTATCATATCCCCCCTACAAGTGCATCATACATCGAACTGGCAACACTACTCCATACATACCTTCGTCCTGCGATCGGAACCCTAAACAGAGTACAAAAATCTAAAATCCATATTTTACGTAAGCACAATACACATTGTTATCACATATTTGTGATAGGGCTTTGAGCAATCCCATCTGATTAGATACCACCCACCCTAAACATCATTATCATATATTTAACCGCCAATAATACTTAGTATTGTGAAGAGGGTGAGTCAGTGTAACAACAGGCACAAGGGACAAAACATCTTAATACTCAAGGTTGGTGGCGAAAGTAATATTTAATATTTCTTAAAGCACCAATGTCTATGTACGATGGTGACCACTTCCCTTCAAAGGGCACAAGAGGCACTATCAACGTATAAAACTATTAATTAAGAAAATTAAAAATTAAGTAAAGTTCATTAAAGTTCCTCAGTTATACAAAAGCCGTTATAAGGATATACTTTAAACGTATTATAAAATGTAATAATAATAATTAACCATTGGAATGTGACTAAAACATATTTTTATTATATAATTTTGATGATAGATAGTGTATTGTTCATATGATATAAAATTAAGTCGTCAGTGTGGAAGCGGCCTTATCATAAATCAAAGTCGCGTCGCCGCGAGCGTACGTCACGCTAATTTTCCCTCTCAATCCGCCATTACCGGAGGAAGTGACGGGAAGTTTGGCGCGCTTTTAACGCAAACATAATGCATATCAAAAAATGACGTTTCATTTCCCTTTTTTAACTTAGATAAACATTTTAGTTAGACGAAGGAATAGGATTTTACATCCTTATCTGTATTAGAAACAAAAAAAAAAACAAAACTAAATAGACTAAACTTTCAGAATTTAATTGAGTTATCAATTATTTTTTAAATATATCTATCTCGTACATGGATTATACTTACAGTTTCGACAGGGTGAAAATTCATTGACGTCCACTGCATCTGAGGACTTGGCGACGAAGCAGGAGCCAACCGGGTCGCGCTGGTTAAGTTTAGCTGTCACATAGGACACGTAACGGGGGGCGCAGGCCTGGAACAAATTGACAACATTAAGTACATGTACTATATATATAATAGATGATAAAAAGCGTGGAGTTAATACCTATTGACTTCCAAGCAGGATATATTAATTTAAATAATTGTATTGACTAACATGACTTTGTATTTTTTAAATGTTGAAAAAGAGTAACTACTGAGTTTCTTGCCGGTTCTTCTCGGTAGAATCTACCTTCCGAACCGGTGGTAGCCTCACTTAAGATAGTTGTTAAATGACGATTCAAAAGTGCTTGTAAAAAGCCTACTTGAATTAAGTTTATTTGATATATTTTTTTGTATGATTGTTAGTATAGTCGCAATCAATTAAATTTCGACTCAGCTTAGCGAAAATAAATATGTTTCAAAATATTTTCTGTAGTATTTCTGGCTTAAATATATGTTTGTATAACTTTTATCCTGTTTGATTATATAATTCCATAATATGAATTTTGTAAAACAATTAAAATGACGTCAATTAACGAAACAGACAATTTCTATAAATAATACAATTCGGATTTCATTAATAAAGGAAAATGGTTAAATTATACGTCAAACTAAAGGTTAACGAACTTTTCTCGGAATTGTAATACCACAATGTTTCATAATGTCAACTATATTTTACGATCATAACATCCTTCATAAGCTGGTTCACGGATTCCTGAAAGAACACGCCCCTAGGACCAAATATAGAAACCTTTACGGGCTTAACATTAAAAGTTTCAAACTTAACACTTTGACGACACAAAGTAAACCCTTCGATAGGGTTGCCAGTATCTTAATGACGAAACATACGTACTGTTTAAACAACAATAACAACCTTTAAATTTCCTACTGCTGGGCTAAGGCCTCCTCTCCTTTTGAGGAGAAGTTTTGGATCATATTCTACACCTTGTTCCAATACGAGTTGGTGGAATACACATTTTTCAGAATTTCTATGAAATTAGAAAAAGCTGGGTTTTTCACAGTGTTCTCCTTCACCGCCAAAACCGAGATGAATTCATAAATACAAATTAAGCACATGAATATTCAGTGGTGCTTGCTTGGGTTTGAACCTGCAATCATTGGTTACGATGCACGCGCTCCATACCATACCATTGGACCATCTGGGCCCAGTGGCGGGACGTGGTTTAAAGACTATAGTAAATTAAATTATCATTCAATTTCAATTCAATTATCATATAACGTGTTATAGAAAGATTTATCTTATATTGCAAGGAAGTTTTTTTTTTGAACGTAAACAAATATAAATAATTGACAGAATGATTTGACAGCCCTACAGACCCTCTATCAAATCGAATAAAAACAGACCCATCTGCGCATGCGTCGTGAAGTTAATAACAAACAAACAAACTAATAACACTCGCGTGCAGTTATACAAAACAGAGACATCTGGCGGAAATATAATCCTTATACATTTAAATAGTTTTTCTAAGAATTATTTCAATTTATAAATAACTATCATTATTTGTATAATTATCTGTATTTTAAGTAGATAAACCGATGTGAATGCTTTTCTAACTAATGTTGTCGAATCAGAATCAGAATAATCCTCGGAATATTAATATCTCAGGACCAATATGTTCTACTGGAATAATTGTCGTTTTTTTAGATAATCAATTAATAGGAAATTAATTAAAATATTATAAAAATATAAAATAAAATTGTTCTGTTTTTTGTGGTTAATCTCCGGAAAAAAAAATATCCAATAAGAAAAACCACCAGCAGATACGTATATTATTCCTGATTTCTATATGTTTTCTTTAATTATATACCTGTACGAAGCTGAGGGGAATCGCTAGTATGATATATATAACTTCAATAGGCATGACCAAAACGCGTAGAATCCAGGAGCTTTACCCAGCACAGTTCTGTTACATTTTATAACCAAGCGACAGAAGAACATCGTGTTGGATCAAACTAAAAACCTTCATAATAGGACAGGAAACTTTACCGAGCAGTGAAACATTTGGGCTATAGTTTACGGAACCATGTCGTACTAATTTAGGAGCTATAATGGTGAGTGTGGTACTCGTTTGATTTTAATGGGATATTGATCACCAGTCGTTAAGCTCCGATAAATAAACGTACGCTTGTAGATGTTCTCGTCACAAGCAATCAAATAATGTACCAGATAATATCAAAAAACTGTCTTACAGAAATGGTGTTGCAGTGGGCCAGTTTAAATTCAGCGGTTTTCATGGGTACGCCACTCCGAGGTCCCGGATTCGATTTCCGGCCGAGTCAATGTAGGGAATTCATTAGTTTTGTTGTCTTGGGTGTTTGTGGTACTGTCGTTACTTCTGATTTTCCATAAACCAAGTGCTTTAGCTACTTACATTGGGATCAGAGTAATGTATGTGATGTTGTCCAATATTTATATGCAGAAAATATAATTTAAACTTCGAAACGAAAATTATGTAAGCTCCTCTATATTTTCTTAATTTTATTCTATGAAGAATATTCTCAATGTATGATGCGAGTTTTAAAATTAACAACAGCTACTCACTCGTACATTATATAAACTTAACGTGAAACCTAAATCTTAAGAGTCCATTGTCCAGCAAGGTTATTGACTCGACTCCTTTATTTTTCAAATCAGCTGATATTCGTCCGCCATTTTGTTGGAATTTGTTAAGTGAATCACACACTTCGTCATATCTGAGTCAGCGCGACGAATGTGGAGGCTCAGGTTAACTTGTGTTAGATTTCACGCGCTTTCTTTTTATTTGCAGATTTATATCTATACAAATATTACAATTCGAAAGTGACTCTGTACATCTGTTTCTCTTTCAAGGCTAAAACAATAAAAGCGATTTTTGAAATTTGGCATAAGGTAAGGCTCAGTCCCAAGGCAGGATATTGGTTATTTTTTTTTAATTCATCCATTAAACATGGTTAAGTTGGGATGGAATAAATACAATTTTTTCAAATTTGAAAAAGGAGAAACTAACCGAAGTGACACAGGGAATAGATTCCAGACTGTAATCTATCTCTCTGCAAAAAGTCCGATGCGACCTTACGTAACAGACTTTTATTCATCCAAACTCCCGTTTTTAATATCAGTAAGATTGCGTTTCATGAACAAACATATAATGAATACAACCTTAATTCTAACATATAATTAATACAAATTAATGAAGGAGTGCGTTCTGACCTTTCACCTTTCTCATGAGGGATGACAGTACAAATAGTTAGATGCGTACTGGTGACCCAATAATCAGCCAATAAAACCTTTATTGAAAAACCAATTAGAATAATATAATTCGAAATAGACAATACGTAATGATCCAACGTCCATTAATCTGGTTGTAGATCACACAAATGGAACGCACGCCGTTTGGTTTCCGAACGCAAGCACGACCTATATAGTTCACAAGAATAGCGCTATAATGTTGAAAAACTAGGCTAATGTTACGTTACAGGGAGGAACGTCTATATATACGAAATAAAACGGTCTCGTCAGATATTGCCAATGGAATGACACGTTAAAACAATTTCAGTATCATGATTTTATTTATTCCATTAGGCACTTTTGGATACGAAAAAAGCTAATCGAATAAAAAATATATGCAATTTCGTAAGGACTATCAACAATTTAGATAATGTTGGTGTTTTACTTGGTGATGGGGCTTTGTTCAATCCCGTTTGGGCACCACCAACTCATCACTACCGCACTATTCTACCGCCAATTTTATTATAATCGTATTTCGGTTTCGGGACGTAACGTAATCTTGACTTCCAAAGTTGGGTGCGCATGGGCAGTGTAAGGTGGGTTAACATTCCTTACAGATTCTGTGAGCTGTGGTCACCACTTCCCAACGGTGATATGCCAGTCCACCTACATTTAATTCAAGCTAAAGTTACATAAATATAAACATTTATTGGCTTGCTGCACAGAAAATGTTAAACGATTTTTCCATAAATATGTAAAACTGCATATATATGTATTTGTAATAACGTAGAATACAATAGTTTTGCGTTTATATATTACATTCTACGGTCTACGGGATATGTCAAATAGTTGCAACATAATATCCGAAATACATATAAATATATGACCTATTTAACACAATACAACAGTTGTCTGTCGGTAGGAGAGTTGTAAATCACGAACAATGCCTCCTTGAAGTCTCGGCAGTGTTATTTGAGCGCTGTTCCTCGCGATGTCATAATCTTTACGACATACATTTGCTATTGTTGGTTTTGAAATTCCAATGACTTTAATTCGTTTAAGTGGTGTTTACACTATGGGACATAAATTCTACATAAATCATATGTTATTTACCTATTTTGATTTCTGTTTTCTGTACTCTTTTCCTCTTTATTCACAAAACGTATTATAATATTTCGTTACATCCGTTTAACTAGCAAGTTTAATTAATCGTTTAACTGTTTTACATGATTTAAAACAAATTTTACGTTTAACTTCAGTGGAGTAGGCCATTGTTATTTTCTATTCATGTAACCTTTTGTTTTATTTATATGTAGGTGAATTGGCATCTGTAGGAGACATTAACAATTCCCTACATGTCAATGTCGTCACCAAACTAGGGAATTAGGATGTTGTCCTTTGTGCCTGCAGTAATACTTGCTCAATCAAGCTTTAAGCCGGAATACAACAATAGTAATTATTGCTAATCAGTTAATAACTTACTTGGACAGGTTTGTATAAAAGCCGTTAAACTAAGTAAATCTTTAGAAAAGTCTACTCGTATTTACAACGTCAAATATAAATCACCAACATCGACAGCTCCTGTATTAAATTTTTTATTAGTAACAAAACCAACATAGTACAAATATACTATCTCAGTGACCACGAAAATAAAGGGATGAATTCGTGAGATCGTTTCATATACCCGATCCAGTCTGTGAACAAAGGGTCGCCGGTATACCGAGGACACTATGGGTAGACTTTTCTGTCGGCTCTATCACACCATTGTTTACTTATAAACGTAAATTCAGTGTAATCACATTAACATTAAATTCCACTCGGAATATCGTGTAAAAACGGCGGCGCATGCGCAGCTAATCGATTTTCGGTGTTGCCACTCTCTGTTATAGTTTTATTGTGTTTAATCGTTCAATTTAGACAAATTACTGGTAACGTGAAGCAATTGCCAGAAATTGTCGTTCGATAAAAAAAACGACGAATACGATAATTGAAAAACACGTTACAAGTTTTATCAACGTTTAGTAAACAGTGAAGTACTGTTAATCAAAACATACATATAACGTTTTAAGCTATATCTAAAGAGTGTTTGGAGTACTATAATACTCCTTAATTAATAATTATATCTGGATTCCAGTCATATATGTATGTCAATAAAATGTCAAGAGTGAGGCGGTCGATATCTTATTTGCTAAGAAACGATTTCGCTTCAAATGGCAACACTGTGCTGATTATTTTTACTTCATATAACGGCAATACCGTTCAAAGAGCTGTTAATTTTCGAGAATCTGGCGTAACGCTATTTAGGAGCAGAGAAAAAGCGATGGCTCGCCAGTATAAAGTCACAGTAACTTTCTTTATAAGGACTTCATAGGCTGAATGAGTACAATCGTACAAGGAACAGTGGGCCCGACTAGACTATTGAAAGGAAAAAACTGACCGTAGTTCAACCTACTTGAAATGAAGACCATATAATTGTTAATCTATATTAATATTATAAATGTGAAAGTAATTTTGTCTGCCTGTCGTTCTTTCACGATCATACCGCTGAACCGAATTTGAGGAAATTTGGTATGTAGCAAAATTGATCTCCAAGCAAGGACCGGGCTCCTTTTTTTCCTGACACATGACAACTAACACTCTAAAACGACAGCGAAGCCGCGTTCATCTACTAGTATATAACACATAAGAGGAGATATCATCATAAAAAAATAAGATCACTGGCTCAAGAGCAGTTTTACGTTTTAACGTTTTCCACCAAAAATTACACGAATTTGCTTAAGTGATCAAGTTTAATTGTGCCGTTCTCGGTACTGTAAATGTCAAATGAGAATTTTTTTGTTTGCTGGACGTTGGCAGATATTTCAAGAATTTCGCATTTCGTATAAGATGCAGACGTTCGGTACACTTCCGTTACGTATATGTTAAATTATTTAAAATATATAAATCCATGTTCAAGAATTAATAAAATTGTATATACTTGATTATATGGTACCCTGTATTAGAGTCTGCGAGATTTGTCGGTTAAAATTAAAATTCTGTTTCAGGATTTAATCTACACGGTATTATAGAAAAATTATCAAAAGTTTTATTTAACTTGACCTACGTAGGTCACGGCACCACTAAACTTAAATAAATCTTATAGAAAGAAATAAGTGACATTTCTATTCTAAGGTACGTTTACGATTGGTAGTACGTCCAAAAAGTGTAATAACTCGGATAAAATGATTACAGTTTAATCTATTTATCCCAACACATATCGCAACTGATACTGCAAGTGTACTTACCTGCGATACTGTACAACTTTTTCCTTCATTCACCGCTAAGATCTAATTGCGCACGAGTGGTAACGGTGGTACCGTTATCATTGAGGGTTAGCAGGAAGAACTTAAAAGGGAAACTCGACGTCTAGTTTTTAACACAAAGTCTATATAGTTCGATGAGAGTGGTACCGTTCTGTACAGTTATGACAGACCAAGCTTAATATGGCGCTGGTACTTTTAAATAGTAAGTGGGACACATCGACTAATACGTGACACGCCGTTAAAGGGTCTCGAGTTGTGCTAAATGGCTAGATCGATCAATAGCGTTCTCATACATTTCCTTAATGATCTTTCGTAAGATAAAGAGACATATATATATATATATATATACATATATATATATACTAGTATATACTATATATATACTAGTATTATACATGTAAAAGTAATTCTGTCTGTCTGTCTGTCGTTCTTTCACCAAACCAATGAACCGAATTTGACGTGACAAATTTGATCGCCAAGGTAGGACATTTTTGCCTAACACATGGCTACCAACCCTGTAGACGCGAGCAAAGCAGTGGGCGACAACTATGTATTGTTACATATAATAACTCTATGTGCGGCTTTAGTCAGGCGAAATTTATAAAACTTTCAATTACCGTTTTACCCCCTTAGAGGTAAAGTTTCATACAATCCGTTCTTATTCTACACCCTATCAGGAGTATAACTGGCAAATTTCAAGTTTGTATCTGTTATAGTGTAGTTAACTTAAATTACAAGGGATAAACAATTTAATTCCTAATTGAAACGCAAGCGAAGTCGCGGTGCCAACTAGTATAACATAAATGTACTGACGCATAATTATTACCAACGTAATAATACTAATAATCTATCAACGGGCGCCAGGATGGTATAAATAATGAATAAATGCTTTACAAAGTGAACCGTTATCTCGCTGAGAGGAAATTAGCTGCCCAAAGGTCATCCTTATCGGATACCCCGGCGTTGCTCCAGCATCTATCATCTTTCATTGCCATTTCTACCTCCGGGGTGGAACACTTACGGTCATCGCTTTATGCAGCACATTAATATGGCTATTGTTTATTGTGTTCCATCGTAATATTGTTTTGTGTAACATTAAAAAATTAAAAGCCGTATAATAAACATATATAATAAAAAGTTGTATAATATAGACTCTTTATTACATAATATAAAACAAAGTCGCTTACCGCTGTCAGTTTCTATGTATGCGTAGATTTGGATTTTGATGCGGTTTTTTAAATAGATACAGTGATTCTAGGGGAAGGTTTTTGTATATAATACATTAACAATATAATTAAGAAACACTGATAATTTTAGATGTGTCTAATATTATATCGAGCCATTACCGCCAAATTATCGTAAGTACTTTTGTCGAAAAATCGTTTTTTATTGATACTAATATTTTAAACCGTAACGGACCGATCCCTGTTAATAATTTCCTCAGAAAAAAAACCGTTACAAAGTTATAGCAAATGCTAAAATTATCGTGAATACATACGTTTTTAAAGTCTTAACGTAAGCGACAATAGGCATTTTTATCTTATTTGACTAATGACCGATTTTTTTAGCGCAAGCGACCCTACTTATTATCGCAACCGACATTAGTCCTTGATCGTAAGGCGCTTACTATAAAGAAACCTGTCGTGACATATTTATTTCCACGAAAGTTATTAGGATGCAACTAACAGCGTTCCAAAGGGAACGATGTTATTTTTTAGGATTTTTAGGATTATTAGGATGCAACTAACATCGTTCCCTTTGAAACGCTGTTAGTTGCATCCTAATAATCCTAAAAATCCATTGTGGTTAAAAAAATAGTTTCACTCATAATTACAAATAATCAAAATCAAAATAAACTTTGTTCAAGTGGGCTTTTACAAGCATATTTGAATCGTAAAATTAACGTTTTAAATAGTGTTTTTTATTGTGTAGTACTTGAATTAATTGAGTTATAAGTGTACTGCAAATAAGAAGCTCAAACATTTATCAAATAAAAAAGCAATGTCGACTTCAGCAGCTAAGGTATGTATTGTATTTTAATTTTTTTAAATGAATGCAAGAAAAATGTAATATGCCTACAATTTATTGCCTGTAATATTGTTCTCCCATTTTAATTGTTGATGTGTTAGATTAGTATTGGTTAAAAAAATAGTTAAGTCAGGCCATTCTCTTTTATACGAGAATGGTCTCTATTTTACCTAAGTTTAATTAAAGAAACAAAGAGTGGATGACAGAAAATTCCTTAACGATCTCTCAAAGACGGGTTCTTAATAGGTTAGTGAGCACACTTTTTTTACTAAAACTTTGTCCGTCCGTTTATATGTTTTACATCATGCGATTCTTTTTAAGACTTCTCTTATTTGTTACAGCTAATATCACCACTCCCCGCAGAAAAAAAGCTATCATGAAACTGCTTTTCCCGAGAACATACAGCAAGATGCAGAGGCTTTAGTTCTTGATCCATTCTTGCTAACAGGCAGTAACAACGATATTAATATAGATCCTACACTAACTGTGACGACATCATGGTCTAATACCGTTTTAAATTCTGAGCAAAATACCAATCCACGTATAACAATAACTCTAAATAAACTTGTTGATTATAGTGATTCTGACACTGTAAATTCTTATACTTTAATGGATTTAGATAATCAAAATGAAATTGCACAAGAAGATATAACAAATTATGATCAAACTAATTTAGGGGATCCTGATTGCATTGATCAAATCAAATGAAATCAAAATAAACTTTATTCAAGTAGGCTTTTACAAGCACTTTTGAATCGTCATTTTACAATTAAGTAAAGCTATCATCGGAAAGTAGATTCTTCCGACAAGAACCGGCAAGAAAATCAGTAGTTAAAATTTAAAAAATACAAAGTCATGTTACTCAAATACAATTATTTAAATTAATATATCCTGCTTGGAAGTCAACAGGTATTAACTCCACGCTTTTTTATCATCTGTAAAATCTTGTATCGAATAATACGCTTTTTCTAACCATGTATTTCTTACAAACAATTTGAATTTACGAAACGGCAAAGTTAAAAATGTCTGCGGAATTTTATTATACATACGGATACCTTGCCCCAAGAAGGATTTATTGACTTTGCGGAGTCGTTTGAGCTTGACGTTATAAGCTTATCCTTACTCCTAGTGCACATACAATGATTATCACTGAAAGTGATCAATGTTATTGTGAATATACATAATATTGTTGTAAATATACTGTAACGCAACAGTGAGTATTCCTACTTTGTTAAAAACATCCCGAAGAGAGTCTCTTATTAATACAGCCTAGCACCAGTTCATTTTTGACCAAGCTGAACTAAACGGGAAGTCTTTGGATATCTACGACAATAATGCCTGCATTGATAGTGAATACTCATGGAAGCCCGCCTCATCGTCCAGTGATTCGGATGGACATGAGTCACCTCAAGAGACGATTGTTGGTCAAAGAGGATACAGGAAAATAAAACCTTTACCGGAACGTCCTTTATCAAAAAAAAATCGCGAAGTTGCTGTAGGGAAATCTGTGCAATCTCATCCTTGTAGGAATAAAAGATGTGGTAACTCATGTTCAAATAAATTTACTGAAGATGATCAGGCTAATATCCTTGAAAACTATTGGGAATTAGGTTGTGACAAAAGACACAAAGATTTCCTACTGTCATGTGCTAAAAAGAGGCCGATTGATAGATTGAGTGTGATACAGTGTGATATTGCCTTTTGCTTAAGACCCTAAACTTATCTCAAATGTCTTTAAGATACGCTATCGAAAATGCCAATAATTTTCTGAATACCGCTTGGGAAAGCAAAAAAGCTCTTCATACTCATAATAAATCTGGTGAAGTAGAAGTCGCACAGTTAAAATCGTTCATTGAGATGTTGCCTTCTGTTCCATCCCACTGTTGTCGCAATAAGAGCACAAAAGTATAATTACCTCAATAATTTCAAAACATATCGTTTCTATACACACTGTATGTTGTCACTTGAAAGAAAAGAATCTAGAATGATTATTCCATCAAGAATATTTAAGTATGCGGCATAATGAAACCATACGTGATGCTTTAGCTGAAACGGAAGAAGTATGATGCAAATAATGAGAATTATAATACTTTACTTAATTTTATTATATGTATAATCTGCTTGATCTCATTATTCCAAATGATTAACATAAATATATTTTTAATGATAGAAAATTTATTTTGTTTGAAAACTATGATGGAACCGTACGTGGTGTTAAAGCGGTCGAAGTAGATTCGTACCACAAGAAATACTTTATTTTATTTTATATACGTTGATTGATCTCATTATTTTAAATGTTTGATATGAATAAATATATTTTCAATTATATATGTGACTATTTCATTTAAAAACCTTTTGTAATGCTTATTTATTTACAGTTATAGTTACTTGGAAATAGTCATTTTAATAGACATTTTTATCGTAAACGCCAAAATCACTATCGATTATGACAGCAAAAATAATGTAAACGCCATAAATGACATAAATACTTATAAGTTTTGTTTTATTTTCAATTACATATTTAAATGTTTAAAAAATATTAAAGTATGCGAAATTTTTATTTCCTAGCACGCTTCGGTATAAAAATATTTAAAAAAAATCGTCTCCTGTAAAATTTGGTTTTTGTCGGTTGCGCTAAAATGGCGGTAAAGGCTCGATATCTTAATTAAACAAATTCTATAGTATATTTAGTATCAGTATTGCACCCGTGCGAAACCATATAGTATTACAGCGTATACGATTAATTTTAGTATCATGTTTCCACAGCACAAGTATTCTAGGACGTTTATCTCCTAAAGCATGAATAGATTACTAAATAGCTAATTATAGTAGGTAATGCACAGGATAATATATTAATATTTTCGCGCCCGATCCCGCCTCCTTTCGTTACATGCTATCTACAACGCATGCGCCGACCCGTGGAAAGGGCGCGGCGCGTGCGCTGCGCACAATGAACTTATGAGAGAAAATGAACATAGAATACACGATTTGTTATTCATTCTAAAATAGAGAACAGATAAGTTACTTGATAAATAGCTTTATAGTAATTATGACCATGATATTCGCCTTGTGGTTTTAATTTGAAGAAAACTTATATGTTTGCACGTTTCGAACGATTTATTTATTCATGGTTTTATATAAATCATAGTTATACTTTTAATTGCTTAAACCTCCTCAATACCTACCAAAGCCCACGAAAACAAAACAGTTGACAAATAGAAAATAGTTTGGTGCTGAACTATAACTGTTAGCCTGTTTTATATTATTTTTTAGACAATACAGAGTAATCGAATATGTAAGTACATATACTTATACTATAATTTAAAATGGACTAATTATATTTTTTTGTTTTGTGAGAAAGTATTTATTTAATGTCCAAAGTCTCGCTTTACATTGATTACAACATTAAACTCAGATCGCATATTTAACCGACCGATCTCCATTATATTGTCAGAGCAAACGTATACAGGGGAGTACAATTTGTCGGCACTGCCTTAACGCGTCTTAAGAAAGCACTCCATTTTATACCTCAGACTATATGGACCATTCAACGGTCTCATATAAATGGTAACACCAATTGTACCGTTCAGACCAAATTTAGTCTGGCAGTCTGGCTGTCTAGACAAATAATCTGAACTTTATGCGCTGATATTGTTTTCCTGATTATTTTAAAGTCTAGTATTTAAGACTGATATAATTGAATGATGTATATAGTTGGAGCCTGCGAAGTCACTCGCGATTTAGACTGGTCATTATGTGTTAGGTGTAAAAATGTAGCCTATGTTCTTCTTTGGAGTTTCATCGAATTGGGTTTTGTAGTTTGACAAAGAAAAAGCAACAGGCGGATAGAGTTAATTTCGCATTTATAATATTAGTCAACATGTATAAAATTATAATATATCAAATCATAATTTGTTTTTCCACTGATATAAAAAATAAACCATTATATTTTAATTTAAAATCGTAGGAACGTATATATATTTTTGAATTAAATACAATATACTACATATTTGTAATTATTTTCTTAGGCCTTATCTCGATGGAACATAGACATAAAAAATTAAAAAATTCCAATTTTGAAAAAAAAGATTGTTTTTTTCTAAGTGGCCACATAGTTAATAATATATTTTCTGAAGAGCTTTAAAGCAAAATAACGTCAAGATAATTATAGCTATCTCAACGTATCCAGGCTATCTGCTTAACCCTGAGCAAACAATAACTTATTGTATCTCGAATTATTTTACTGCGATACTGGCGCCAAAGGATTATTCGTATTGCGAGAGTGTAGTCTTCCATGATTCATAGATGTTAATAAACCTATTGCGTAATACGTGCTGTGCCTGACTTTGTGTCTCTTCCTCGTCAATGGAGGACCAATTTTTTTTTTTAGAACGACAATAATTAGATTTTTTTGGATATAAAGCGTTTACATCATAAAAGTTGACGTAACGTATATGTTAAAGAAATGATATGTTATATGTTTTATCTAAAAGAAATATCATATTAAAAGGGGGGTGGGGGTTTGTTTGCTAAAACGATAATTTCCGGAACTATAGTTTTAATTTGAATTGTTATTTTTGCGTTATGCTTAGGCGAACGTGGTTTACCTCAAACTTTATCCAATATCACGAAAAGTGAGAAATAAATGTGTTAATTTATTTATTAGATACATATTCTATAAACTCATCACATAAATATATTATATAAATTATGTATTGAAAATCACGTGATATAATATTATATTAATTAAAATAAATTAATACGTTATGAACAGACAAACATAATTATAATTACTATATATAGAGACTAACTGTTTGTTGCAGCATCGCTTTGGAATATTTATTACCTCGGAATAAGGATATGAATCAATTGCAGTCTACCACTAAATAATCGTTTAGCAATCTTGAAAATTATATAAATACTTCTTATCGGTATATTGACAATATGAAATTAGAAATTCGTGAGACATGAAAATTAAAGTTTGGAGTTATAGACTGCATGGACCACATCCACATTAATATAAACTTAATAAAAAACTATATAAACCGTAAAATATCATAATATTGAAATGTTAATAAACGAAAATGCAATTCAATATAGCGCGTCTTCACAAAGATTTACGTGAAAAATTTTGTGTCATCTAAGTAAGTTCTTAATTCAATTTTTATTTAAAATTTTTACTGCAGACCTCCATTATACACCGATTTTTCTCTCAAGCCGCCCTAGCTTGTTTCTATTTAAATTCGAAGAAGAAATACTTAATATGAATTACGGTATGAAACTTATCGGCTTTGCACGTATCCAAAGGGCATACAAAATTTACTAGAAATGTTTTTGTTTCTCTACTATATTGTCACGTTTTATATACAAAAACCTTCCTCTCGAATTACTCTATCTATAAAAAAACCGCATCGAAATGCATTGCGTAAGTTTGAATATCTAAGCATACATAGGGACAGACATCGGTAAGCGACTTTGTTTTATACTATGTAATGAAACGATTTTCACTCTTGTCTATTCTGCTATAATTTTATATAAGTTTTAAAAACGATGTGCTTAAAGAGCTCTCGTTATACACAGAATCAAGCACTCGAAGATTTTATTACGATGATTGTGTAGAGAATTGAGAAATGAAGTTTGCTTTTTACTTTTTGTATCGTGTCATTCATTGGCACAAGCGTTTATACTATATAGACTGAGAGCCAGTGATCGGCACTTACGGTATAGTAGCAATCTCCATGTTACTGCCAGGTATACTGCTTCACCTGTAGGGTAAAAGGAGGTTCACTATTCCCATCGAGGGTTCCTTTGAGTGAGCCAATCCACTTTCAAAACGTGATCGCAGCAAGTCTGCCCTTTTGATATCTTAAAATATATATTTACTTGGTGGTAGGGCTTTATGCTAGCCCGTCTGGGTAGGTACCACCCACTCATCAGTTATTCTTCCGCCAAATAACAATACTCAGTATTGTTGTGTTCCGGTTTGAAGGATGAGTGAGCCAGTGTAACTACAGGCACAAGGGACATAACACATTAGTTCCCAAGGTTGGTGGCACATTGACGATGTAAGGAATAGTTAATATTTCTAACAGCGTCATTGTCTATGGTTGGTGGTGACCACTTATTATCAGGTGGCCTATATGCTCGTCCGCCAACCTATACCATAAAAAAAACTTAAATGGCACTTACTCCGGTTCCTTCTATATCTTCTATCTACATATATAAAATAACGAGTCCTCACTGACTGACTCATCATCGCCGATCACTGGCTCTTGGATTATACGTAATGATTCCCATTGATCGATACTCGTATTGTTCTTTTGTTACGCACAGACGCACAATAGAATTATTCGCATTAGCTACATTGATGATAAATCGACGGCTAGACGTGAAATGACGGGGGATATAACTATATTTTATATATGTTCTTGTTTACAGTGTTCTTATGATAAGAACATATAATGAACATACTTAAAGTTATTTGAGAGATCGCAAGTAATTTTATATATTTAAACTATACGTATAATAATATATACTATATGTATAAAATTAGATACTATAGACTAAAATTTCTCAGTGGTAGAGTTTTTGTAAGTCCAGTATATTTTACCATCAAGCAGCCATACTTGGAAGAGTGAGTGTTACTGCAGAAATAAGGGACATAACATCTTCACATAATATTAGACAGGCATTGGCGATATAGGGACCTCATACGCCACCAATATTATGCGCTGTGAGGACTACCTACCATAAGGCACATGTGCTTGGGTGCGGTAGAAAGCTACGGTATTACTGAATGCTATGCTTTATACCCATAAATCTTATTAAAATCAGATTATGGTAGATTTAACATTACCATGATTATATTCTCATTAAACATCACTACATAGTATAAAACGAAGTCAATTTCTCTGTCCCTAAAGCCCTATGTATGCTTAAATCTTTAAAACTACGCAACGGATTTTGATGTGTTTTTTTTTAATATATAGAGTAATTCGTGAGGAAGGTTTTTGTATGTGTAATAATACATGGACAATAAAGTAAAGAAATACTGATAATTTTAGAAGTTTGTAATGTGATGTCGTTAATAAACAAATTCTGTAGTATATTTAGTATCAGTATTGCCTCCGTGTGAAACCGGGGCGAGTCTCTAGTAATATATAAATTCCAATATTAGATTAAATAACTTCAACTTAACGGTTAACTTTTTCTTGTTTATTCTTTTATTCATCAATCTCATTAACATATAACCGGAATGAATGTTTTAAAGGGCTGTAATTAAATAATAGATATAACAGAATGCTTACTAATGAAAGAGGCCAAAATCACTGCAGGCTGATTGATTTTTTTCTAAATACGCTATCATAGAGTTTGATATTTTTAGAAATGGCATCCAATTTATTTTTATTTTTATTTTCTCTTTAAAATAGCTTAAAATAAATTAAATTGAGTTAAATCTGTGTTGATTATAATTTTGCTTATCTCAACATCAGATGAGATGAGAGATGAGACAAAAAACTTTTCGTCACTTTTTTTAACTTAAGTTTGTAAAGGTGAACACTATTGTAATAAACTATAAGAAAAGTATTTAGTAAAATGTAGTGCTAATAATTGGTTCGCCATATTATTTTTTCATTATAGCAACGGCTTATAGTAAGCGGGCAACACTGACGCTTTAAAGAACGTACGATTTCTCCATTAACAACAAGAATTAACTCACTACTGTGTCCAACACTTTTCAGTCGGACCAAAGCACTATCAAGAACGATTTTATCCTAGAATGAATATCGACTGATCTCATAAAGCCTTAAGAAAAAGCTATGTAATAATTCCTTAATGCATGTCACTTCCATGATAAACACTGTTCATAGGTAACGATCTGAGGGCACGCGTGTCTAATTTAACATTATTCTTTGTTGTTTATGAATAATACGATTTAAATGGCGTGTTATTAATGATTTTAATGTTATATTCAACTTAGATTTTGTTTATTATTATTACGTACCAGTAAAAATTGTATGGCTTATAATTTAAACAGTATAGGGTTATAAAGGTTTTTGGAATGGATCCTGCGGTTCTATTATATAAGATCTTACTTTGACTAACTAGTAAAATGTTAAGAATCAACTATAACATACTCGAATCCAAAATAGCGTAACCTATTTAAGTTCTTGTATTATTAGTGATGATAGCCAATGGCGTATATGACTTTATGAAATTTCACGATCGCGTTCTGCGTGAGTTGAGTTTTTACGTAATAGCTCAACTCGACCTTTGGCCATTGTCATGGTATTTAGATTGATGGAATTTGAAAAATGACGTCATCGCCTTTTAGAGAAAGAATGATTATATCAATGAGGCGTATTCATATTTGTTTGAATATAAAGCATAAACTATAGTATTAAAAAAAACAGTAGTGTGTACACTTCTACTGAAAAATAATATTGCACTTTTATGATAAGCATAACCTCCCGAGATTTGCTCTAGACGAACTCCGTAACAACAAAATAGAGAAGGTATTTCTTTGTTTATGTACAAGATTATATTCGCTTCTTTATATCTTTTCAGTTGAATACTATCTTCACAAGTTAATTAATAACCCACGAATATACGCATATTCAAAACATAGTGAAAAATATATATAGTTAATTTTTGATTAGAAACATTAAAAAACATACTTGTCGTACTAATATTACGTCTACGTCTATACTTCGTATTGCTTACTCTTCATGACGCAAAACATCCAATAGTATTTCTGCGTATATTAAATTGTATATCCATCATAGTGAAGTAAATCCTTGCATTGACAGTCTCTAACAATGAAAAAAAGTGATATTTGTTTATAACAGTGCTTTCGACTACATTATAACTGTAACATACAAAATTGAAAAAAAAAAAATCCTTTAAAAAATGAAGAAACACAAAAATATTCAAGACATCCACTCCGAAGGTAGACAATAAGATAAACAGCCGTAAAAGGTCCGCGTCCGAAACCGACGCACGTAGCTGTCACCGCTCGACGCCATATTAGGTGCGCGCGCGCAGCAAGAACTCAAGAATTCGTCTGACAAATCACCGGACAATTTGTTTGCTTAAGTACCAGATCCACAGGATGCCACTGAAAATTTCGCGCCGTTATTAAAAAAAAAAAGTAGGATCTTTGCTACGTTAAATTACGACTTTCCTTATTTAAATCACGACGGTTACACGACAATCTTATTTCGATAAAATAGTAAATAATTTTAAATTTCGAATTATTTTTTGAATACTCTAAATCATATTTTTAATAGGTATGTTATACGTTAAATCAAGTTGCGATTATTTATTTATTTTTTTGTAAAATTAATAAAGCAATAAATACCCTTGCGGCAAAGATTGTATGTCGTAGGTCTTACCAAAAACCTCCCATTCATTACTTATAAAAATTTCAACACCATTAAGAAACATTTATTAATATATATAGATAGGTTAACATAGTACGTCGAACATGACGTACTTCTCATTCATGACTTCATCAAATTCCACATTTGATTTTATATATTAATTAATTATAACAAATAGATCATTAAAACATCTGATTTGTATGCTGATGTTTTCGTACTACTATCTTCTAATTATCATATCACACCTAAAGAAAGCATTCTAATAGTTCAGAGAATTGATACAAGGAGTATGTGATACCAAAGTTGAGAACGTATAAAGCAAACAATACGAATAATACTTAGAAGCGGAAAGATATCGTCGCATCAATCAGCTCAGCTCCATATAGAGAACGCCTTGAAATAAAACCTAGACCATAGATTATATAATTTTATAGAAAGACAAAGTACAGTACACACATCATCAATATTTACATTGGAATAGAACTTGGCTATTGATCATTGGTGAGCTTTTAAAATAACCGTCCAGCCATAGAAGGTTATAGAGCTCCCTTGAAATACCATTGTCGGATCAGATCAGGAGATCGCTGTATAAAGCGCACATAGCTGTATCACCGATTTGACAGACCGATCACTGACAAAATGTCATGGTCGTTTTCGTTTTAATTTAAAGTTCTAAAAGTCCACTCTCTAAACTAGTTTTTGTAAATAATATTAAAATGGATACATGTATAATACAGTATGTATATCATATAAAAAATGTAAACTAATGGCCTCCGTGCGTATAAAGTGAAAGATAGTCCGAAACAAAACTTAAAAATGCTGAGTTGAATTTTCACTATTCATATATATATGAATATACACATAAGTGTTCTGCAAAGTTCTATGTATATAAAAAATGTAATGATGATTTTAAATAAAGTAAAGGAGTCATAAACCTTCACAACCTATTTGTCGCGTCTATTTTTTCTTAGGTCTTCGATAAGTAGATGCGCGTACGCAACCGGCATGAAGCGACGTCGCGATATCTAGCGATTTATCGCAGGAAATATATTTGCAAGTGTAATAATGGTCGATACATGATCGGATACGCATGGAAAATTACTCTTTTCAAGTAAAACGACGCGTTACATGCGCAATCCATTTATGGTAACACCAGCTTTTATGTTACATTTGAAAAATGTTCTAAGAGTTCCGTAGTTAAATATAAAAACCATACAAAATAATTCAAACAATGAATTAAATTTCATTAGTCAATTTCATAATGATAACATGAAAATAAAATAATTATTATTGAATTATAGATTTTCATTTAAGTTGCACCTTAATAATAAAATAAAATATTTATTATTGAATTAAAACATTTAAATGTATTTTTGTAAATTTAAAAATGAAAATTTTTACATAAAAATAAAAATTCAATTGAAACATCTAACAGGCAAAGGATTGGCTAGACGCCGCTGGCGTGGGAATGTCAACCAATAAAAATCAACAAAAAACTAAGACAACCAATAAAAAAAGGCAACAATTACACGTTCGACAAAATAAGAGCTTGGCTCGATTGCAAGTGATCCAATAAAGCATGATCATCGAGTATGTTTGTATGTTGAATATTACTGTATTACTATTAGTAGATTTGATTAATTTATATTTTTGTCTTTATAACAGACACAAACAAAATTTTAAGTGAACAAAGTTTGCTTGACTGTATTTGGTATGTATTTGGCAATACAGACAGTCGGTCTATGTGTTAAATTATGAACAATGGAAATTGAACCATCATATACTTCATTACAGATCAATAAACATACATCATTAATTACTTGCGTCATTTTGAAACTGAACCAACCCAAAAAGTGGTTAACCTACCAAAATTTCTGCCACCTCTATAAATATAAACTCTACAATCAAAAGAATATTTCGTCATATCAAAAGAGACATAACTAATTATAAAATTAGGAAGATTTAATTTGACACGTGAGACGTCGGGGCTGGAAGTAGTATGTGCGAGCAATGCCGCGGGTAATAGCCAGCTAGTTATAAATAAACGATGTGCGATCTGAGCAAAAACGTCGTCTCGCGACATATCGGGTGAGCAATTATAAATCAATAAGTAACTTAAACGATATGTAGCCGACGCGATACAGGCTGTTTCATATATATATTTGTTAAACAATCTTATATAGTATCCCAGTGATTATGGGACGATAGCTGCATATGATAGACTAAGGTCTCATTTTGAAGAGCTCAAGTTGTAGATGTGAAAAAGAAGTTATAATATTACAATTGAATGAAGATATAATTTTAGAAACTGGAAAAAAATACTGGCCGGTTACAGAGAACTTATATATTTTACATTAAAAAAAGTCATTTAAAAAAGGTTTCATTACTTTCTAAAGAAATGAAATCAACACAAAACTTTATAGATTTTAAAATACCACAAAAACCTTCTGAATAAATGCAAAGTTTCGCGGGCGACCCACTAGTCAAACAATAAAGATTTAATAAAATACTTAAAGCTTCTATAAGAAACAACAATGAAAATAGATTTAAGTAGGTCGAAAAACCGTGATGACGGATTAACGTTAATCTTATGCGAATATTATGAGTTAGTTATAAATCCATGTTAATACACTGAAATAAAATGTGGATTGTTACTCTACTACATATAGAGTATCTTGCCAGATTAATTTGTGATGACAAAGAAAATACTATTACTTAAGAGAGAAACAAAGAGTCTCTGTAATTTATGTAATCGTAATTTACTATTTGTTACATTAATTTAATTGTCAAATTGAACAACAACTACTAACTTGGACTATGGTTGTATTATGGTTCAGAACAACATTCATTTATTACTTTCAAGGAAACTCACAACGGCACTTATATCATAATATTATACAAAAATACATACATAAGTTTCCTCTGATAAAAATAACTCACAAGTGAAAACATTATACAATGAAATGAGATTATATGAAATTTAAAATTAAATCAGATATCTTAATGGACTTGGAACTTTCATTAATGTCATCTTGTCAAAAATAAAAAATAAATAATAGAATCAAATTAAATGAATCAGCACGAAAAATATTAATTTAATTGTACACATTATCTTGGATCTCAAAATGATAAATATTATTAATATTCCTACAGATTAAAAATATAAAATCTTCGAAGGATTCGTATACAGCCTGTAGAGAAGAGAATCCATCACTAATTCAGAACACAACGCGTTCACAAACAGAACAAAAATCCAAACAAATTGCCGCATCAGCCTTTCGGTCCGTTTTTGCACTAATTCGGCATACCTAAATAAAAATTCCGTCTCCCCTTTAAGTGGTCACAAAAACCGAGTATGGTACCACTTCGGCGAACGCGATCGTTGGAGATCTTGGAAAAAAGTCGAACTGAAAGCTAACCGCGATGTTATTCGTATATTGTAATTAATCGACGCCATATTCTGATTCATCTTTATACGTTTGTTAATGTTTCAATACATTTATACTAAACGTTTGATATGGTATTATTTTAAGAAATCCAATGCCGAAATGGCTCTGTGGTTCGGTTTGGTGTATCAATTGCGGGTTCAAACTTGAAAAAAATAAATATATTTACAATGATTTAGCCTTAGGATTAGCCTATGCCTCTAAAATAGAATTATCCATTAGGTAGACTAAATATATCTATATTGTTATATTTATCCTATACTTTTAAATTTACCAGACTAGGATAATAGTCATCTACGTTCCAAAAAATTTACTCCGAGTAGGAGAATTAGTTATATTACGTCCGATCGTTACACTCTTATCGTTGAAAAGATTTTTTTATAATTTCAAATTAATTAAGTTATTTACTTTACCGAAACTAAGCTATGATATTTAATGACGAAACCTTTCTTTATCCAATAACATTTATGAAGCTTTGATAAAAATATATTTGATATATCAAAAATACCTTACTAATACTTTAAAAAAGTCTGAAATCTATCTTTCGTAGTCAGCTTATCCTATCCCCACACTATTTTAGTTAAAAAACCTAACTAACATGAATCACGTATAAACGTCGCTCAATACCACTGACCAAGCAATATACTTCAGAATGTCCACTAAGAGTCAACCCCTTTCCCCGTGACATAGATAACACCGTCCACAAATCGTAAAAGCGACCTTCTGACCTAATGGTGTGGCAACCCCATGATTGTATTCCTGACCCACTTGCAAATACCAACGCCTTTCACGGGGAAAATTAATGGCGGACATGATAAATAACATCTTGATAAGGGTAGGACATTCGTAATATTGTGGAAAGTCACGACGCGGGCATTTTGATTAAAAACCATAAGTCAAGTAAAGTTCAGAAACATAAAAAAAATAATTAATTAAATTTCGTGTAATGATTTCTTTTTTGCATAAAAAAATGATTGAATGAAAGCCGTGTATAAAAATATAACATTCTGTATATTCTGCTGTTTGGATTCCTTACGATGTTTTCCTTGATTGAGTACGAGTTGAATTAAAAAAAAAAACAAATTAATTTCATGGAAAATCAATGGTACTCGGGTTTGAACAAACCACGGGTAGGATTTACGTTGCATCCACTTAGCTATCTTTGCTCTTGATGACGTCATAAATTATGACATATGAACCTTTAATGAATAATATAAGAGACAAATATTGTTCATGAATAGTCCCTACTATATATATGGTAGGGCTTAGTGCAAACTCTTCTACTTACGCCCTATAATAATACTTAGTTTTGTTCTGTTCCGGTTTGAAGTTTGATTGAGCCAGTATGACTACAGGAACGGGGGACATAACATCTCAGTCCCAAAGGATAGTTACGTATTGCTGATGTTACAGTGTTTAATATTTCTTAGTGATAATATGTATGGGCAATCGTTACCAATATATATAATAAAATTACCTTTTTACCTCATTTTCGTTAAAAAACTTTGATAAGCAATTCACAATATTTTAAGATTACAACTTTACAAGCGTACTGAGATTAAAAACTTCAATTTAATATTTATAAGAAAACAACGAATCTGAAAACCTGATATGTCAAATTGACGTTGTAATATATTTAAAAATCCGGTATATATAATTTAAATAAAATATATTATATTTTAATGTTAATTTAATAAAAAAAGGTTCAGTATAATGAAACTAACTTAGAAAAAAAACGCAATTCCTAACAGTATGTTTACTACGAAATCGTTTACTATTTTACTTTTTTTAAATGTCATTTATTTAAAATATCGGCAAATATTATTTGATTAAACTATATTATTAATGTAAATTTCACTTAACAAACAAAGAGGTTGCATATAAAGAAATATAATTTAAAGTCATTACTCAATCACACACACATACACACACTCATATTATATCACAGCACACAATTATTGTTAATATTTTTCAATTCGAACTGTATTTCAATATTAATACACAAGATACATATCTAATATGTAATATTAAATATACTTAATTTTATATATGATAAGCTCTTACTCTGTGGTAAGAATACAATCTTTATCAATAACAGTCTTAAAATATAACTCAATAAACAAAAGATATCTATAGACAGGCATGAACAATGTGAAAAGTTGACCTTTCGTCTAAAAGCCATCATCCTCCAATCAGTTCACGACGTTGGGTGTAACAGGAAGGGTGCAGCCAAGACCCGTAAACTTTATAGGTCACCATTACAATGTTTATGGGGTCATGAGACACCATAAACTAACAACGGTGTCGCATCGTCTAACGAGTTTAGGAGATACAGCATAGATAAAAAATTATATAAGACAAAACAATTGTCCAAAGGTTTTGTTTCTTTGAATTAGTATTCATAAAAAATCTTGTTTAAGACATTAACCAGTTTCAAAATACCACCGGATTATTCCGGCGCAGATACGTTAGATCACTATCTAACTATATCTATACATTCTAAAAGAGTTATGTCTCTACATATATAATATGATGAGAGCCGAGATGGCCTAGTGGTTAGAACACGTGCGTCTTAACCGATGATTTCGGATTCAAACCCAGGCAAGCTACACTATATATATGTGCTTAATTCATCTCGTGCTCGCCGGTGAAGGAAAATCGTGAGGAAACCTGCATGTGTCAAATTTCATTGAAATTCTGCCACATGTGCATTCCACCAACTGTATTGGAACAGCGTGGTGGAATATGTTCCGAGCCCTCTCCTTGATGGGAGAGGAGGCCATTAGCCCAGCAGTGGGAAATATACAGGCTGTTACTTTTAATTTATATACAATATATGTATCGCGCGATTTCATTTCATTCTCGTTAAATGCTGCCTAAAATTCCACTGTAAGTCGTAGCGTATTCCAATCAGTAAACAAACCTTAATTTACATACTACATGCGTTTTCCTAATAGCTCTGCTATTTTATGTCCTACAAATAGTTCTTAATTAATATATATTTATTACAACACAACACTTTCCCACTGAACTAAAGATATTTTACTTGCAAAGTTTCGATATAAAATTCGCGAACATTGGAAACATTTTTTGGGAATCCCATACTAAAGATTGGTTCAAGCTCTTGACCAATTGACATAACTTAAATTCGAACCAAATTTTTTGTTTCTGTGTCTTTACTCGTTCTGTGTTTTTTGTGTATAGAATGCCTATATATTAATATATATACAAATTTACAACATACGTACTTAATTCGTGCGTAAATTAATACATTTAATAAATGCACTATCTAAAGAAAGTTAAAAATATTACTGGCCGATTTTCAAATGAGACTGCTCAAATAAAGCAAAACTCAAACTATAAAAGAGGTTGTTTGTATGCAATGGCGGATTTATAAATCTGCCGCTAGTAGGCTAGCAGGCTATTCAATTTTTGCCGCCCCTACTTTCGTGTCCTATCGTCCTCATTACATCGATTTTTTCCCGTTATTAGTATGATTATAAACTAGGTGATATTTCTGTCAGTTACTAGATTATTTTTCCAATTCGCTATGTAGTGACGAGAATACGAATTACGAAGGTAATGTGTTTACATATAATAAGTTGTTTTTTTATTTCTGTAAGATAATAACGAATTTGGGCTAAATTTGCCACCCCTCTAAATCTGCCGGCCTAGGCTCCAGGATACTTAGCCTATGTGTGACGCTTCTGACATTTCTAAAAAAAACTCGTAGAAATTCACAAATATTTTGATCCTGAGTGCTATATGATATGAATAATATTGATAATATATCTTATTTTAATTATCTTTATTAGCTTTTTTTTGAAGCTGACGCAATTTAGTATAATATATCCTAGACAGTTTGTTAGCCTCTGTTGAGTACTACTGTCAGTATGATCAAAACCAGTCAGGTAAAAAAAAATGGTGATAGGAAAGATGCAATATAATTTACTCACAACAATAGGTCCGTTCCTGCCGGTGCTCGTGAGCGTGGCTCCGAACCACTGGTTCGATTTCTGATCGATCTGTCTGTGCGCGCTGTCCACGTTGTTATCTATAAAAGAAAATATAATGTTAAAAACGTTGACAACTTTTGAAAATATATTTAAATGGCACCATATTTTTTTTAAATAAAAATTCCATATTTGAATTATTACAGTAACAAAAAAATGTTTACATAATATTGTATTAAACCTATATACGATAGAAAGAGAGAGGGAACGAAAAAGAAAGAGATGAACAAAAATACGTGACAACTTCTACCAGTAAGCCGCGTAAAATTACTTTTTTCAATAACATTGATGTTTACGTATATTTATTTATTTATCTAACTAAAACTTATTATAGCAATTATTTTAGTAGGTAGACGTTAAATAAATGAAAAAAAGAACTATTTGTTCATAGTGAAATCGATGAGGTCTGCTCTAAGTATTGCACTGCTCTATATTTTACTTATAATAAAACTATGAAATTATTTATATCACAATGTTGATATACCACAGATCTAGAAACCGAAAGAATGGACAAAATAAATTGTTTGAAAAATAGTGAAGAAAAATTAAATAAATTAAGCCGTTAATTTATTTAATTTTTCTTCAAATATTCTATTACTTTTTAAGTCATTTCCCTAAGAGAAGGTTTTGAGCTAAAATCAGCACGCTTCTCCACTGTTGTTATTGTTGGTAGTGTATTGGTGTATTGGAGTACATTTAGACAGTCAAAACTTAACCAAATATGTAACAATACAAATTCAATCCGGTTTCACACATATTAAAAGCCAAGCCCTAATACTCAGGGCTCGCAAGTCACAGGGTGCTGGGTCATTAGCTCATTAATGATCGCCTTCGTACAACCGACACGTGACGTCATTTACTCATATCCGACTTCCGGTGACTCAATAGATTAGTAGAGTATGACTTAAGGTGTACAAAGTCGTGAGTATCATAATCACGACGCAAAAACTCAGTTTTAATTTCTTATTTTTATAGTTTATCGTTTGTCTTGAATGATTTATTTTAATGAGTATTGTTTTTTGTTGGGTTTTGTAAATTATATGTGAACAAATAGTCAGGATTTTGACCTATCTTTTGAATGTTGTATTTATTATCTTACCTGCAATCTGTGACAATATGTTTTGTTTACCATTCTACTAATATTATAAATGCGATAGATTTAAGGACGGATGTATGTATGTTTATTACACTCTCACAAAAAACGCCTTAACGTATTTGGACCAAAATATAATCATACATATCAAGTATCCGTGCGACGCCGGGGCGGGTCGCTAGTATTTAATTAATAAATAAAATAAGAGGAGAGGAGATCTTTCCAGTCCACTAAATACATACAAGCGTTTACATTGTAGTAAAGCAGTACATAGTATCATTAATGCAATGCCCACTTGTAAAATATTTTCCAAGATTTATTTACAATAATTATAATGTATATATGAATACATATATATGATCCACTATTCTAATAACTTCAGTCTTATTTGTCTGTGTGTGTCGTATGTGTCGCGATGTACGATAAAGTGATTCATTGGGAAAACACGCTCCAAGGCATTTCATTATTTACTCGACTTTCATTGACTATGGACGTTAGTCATTGAAATTGTATTCCACCGGTGTATTTGATAGTTTTTATAACTTCAGTCAATGCAATGGTTGTTTGAAATGTTAGCGTTGTTTAGATGGTATTTACCAACAGAACTATACGGAACAAGTATATTGAAAGAAATAGTTAAGTAAATATCAAAGTAGTAAGTAAAGAAGAAGCCCGTTAATTTCCCATTGCTGGGTTAAGGCCTCCTCTCCTATTAAGGAGAGGGTTTGGAACATATTCAACCACGCTGTTCCAATGCGGGTTGGTGGAAAGCACATGTGACAGAATTTCTATGATATTTGACATATGCACGGTTTCCTCACGATGTTTTCTTTTACCGCCGAGCACGAGATGAATTATAAACACAAATTAAGCACATATATATAGTGATACTTGCCTGGGTTTGAACCCGAAATCATCGGTTAAGATGCAGGCGTTCTAACCACTGGGCCATCTCTGCTCAAATGATGCGATAAATGTGATAAATTTTGGTGTTATAGACTTATATCATTACTTGGTGGTAGGGCTTTGTGCAAACCCGTTTGGGTAGGTACCACCAACTCATCAGATATTCTACCGCTAAAAAATAGCACTCAGTATTATTGTGATCCGGTTTGAAGGTTGAGTGAATGAAGGAATGGTTAATACCTTTTATGGTGCCATTGTCTATGAGTGGTGGTGACCACTTACCATCAGATAGCCCATACGCTCGTTCGCTAACCCATGCAACAGTAAAATAGTTATCGTTGTTTTTTTTTTAAATCGTAAAAAAATATATAATAATACCATCAAATTAAAAATAAAACAAAATGACAACACGACCACAGACTATAAATAAAGCAATACAAATGAATCGATTGTTCGTCGAGATAGTCAGTAGCTCAAATATGGCGACTGACAAATGACGGGTATTACGAGTGTATAAGATACAATGTTCCGCATTAAATCAGAGGATGCCGCTAGCTCCGCCCCGTATTGGTTTTGCTCTCAACGCCACCCGAAAGTGGTTAAGTTAGCCATCCATTACTTAGCTATGGTCATATTTTCATTATGTGAGGATTCCTACCAGTTCAAATAATTCGGTCAAAAAATCTTAAATTCCACGGACTACCTTTATGAACCATTAAATTTTATAACAATCAATAACAAAGTGTAACGCATGTACATAGTTATCTATGTATAATTAAATTAAAATTTGGAATCGTTAATAGCGCATATAAATAGTCGGTAGGTTTTCGAGCCGCCTAGCGTTGAAAAAACTAGCAGGTTCGATCCCGACCCCTTGGGCAATTTCGTCCCAGCACAGGAGGTTTATTTACTAGAGCTAAATATCAGTAATTTCTTAAAATGGGGAATTGCTTTTATTATTTCAAAAATAGCTTGTGCATTTTTTCTCTGGATGAAAGTTCAATAATTCACAAACACAAAGACTTATTTAAAAATAACTCTGAATGTTTATTTGAATATCCATTGTACCTATATTTGTCTTGTAAGATAAATATATGAATATAGTTCGTAAGTAGAACTAACATATACTCTACTATAGTATTTTATGAGCAACTCAAGCGTAGCATTTTAGAGCAACAAATCGCGCTGTAATCACAGTGTATCACCGGCATTAAACTTGATTTTTATCGCAAACCTTTAATGGAATACCTTATAAGGTCCACTTGGAGTAAATTATAGTCCACCCTTATTGTTCCTGTCATTATCTCTGTTAAGAAATTATAAGAGTACAAAGTGAGAAGGCTGTATGTGTATACATGGCGTTGATGAAAGCGTAGATTAAATTTATTAATTGTAAATATTCAATACTCGCAACCCGCCCCGGCTTCCCATGAGTGCAATACTCATAGTAAATATACTACATAATTTGTTTATTTACGACATCACATTAGAAACTTCTAAAATTACCTGTGTTTCTTAACTATATTGTCCATGTATTATATACATAAACCTTCCTCTCGAATCACTCTATCTATTAAAAAAAATCGCATCAAAATCCGTTACGTAATTTTAAAGATCTAAGCATACATAGAGACAGGCAGAAGTAAGCGACTGTGTTTTATACTATATAATGATTTAAATTAAAGATGTAAAGAAAATTACTAACGTGTTTCTTTTATAAATGTAATTTATTTAAGTAATATGTGTACCTCTTTTAGTAATATAATATAGATATTTGACATAAGTGATCCTTAGACACATGATGTGTATATTTACTTATAAAGGTACATAATTTTTGATCGTCTGTACATCATGCTGTTTATTATGTTCGTGACCGATTCTTTCGCATGTTTCGAAGTTAAATGTTTATTGTGATACGATTTTAAAACCGTTTTGAACATACACGCAAAAGGGTAATGAAATAACCTGATCAATTTGCGTCAAAATTAAGTGTTTATAATAAAACATTCCATATATTTTTTAATTATATGTGTTAATGATGATGAAATGGACTAACTGTTAAGAGGTCACCACTGATCATAGACATTGGCTTTACGTTACTGACCTTGGGAACTATTATGTCCCTTGTGCATGTAGTTACACTGGCACACTCATCCTTCAAACCGAAACACATACGAAGTGTTGTTGCTTAGAGGTAAATGCGATGTATCTGTGGTACGTACCTGGTTACCATAGACACATCGTACATATAAGCTTTTAAAAGGTTCAAACACGTCAATAGTTTATTAAACTGCCTCCGTAAAACAATAATATATAACAGAACACTTAATATATAACAGAAGTAGGATTAGCACAGAAAGCTACATTTTTCCGCAATAATTCATAGTACGAAATACTACCATTAACAACTTCATAATTCCGTGATATTGTCCAATAAATATTATCGTGTACAACCCTAAGATTGAACAAGCAATTATATTATTATTACGACACGCACGATGATATGGTTCCGTGGAAGAAAGCCATGGCGACGTGACATGTCGCTTGGGATACTGTGTCAATTGGCAATCAGTGAAACAATTGCTATCCCAACACGCTATGGCTTATTACTGAATATATAAGGAATCTAATTAAAGAATTCGTCTCAATTCAATTGGAAAGGAATCCAATTGACGACTTCTTTAATTTGACGTGTAATACATTAATGACCAATGATACATAGATAGATATATTTCAATGCGGATATCTTCAAGAAGAGTGATAAGGAAGGGTTACATGTATGATAAAATCGAGCATTATGACTATCCCGGTCGGAAAAAATATGTTCTTCTTTTGACATTTTTTTAATATAAAGCTTGTATTTGAACCCTGATTATATCTGTTTCTGTATTAATCCGTTAATAAAATCTTAAACAGTCTCAATGTATTTCTTTAAATTTTACATATGCAGATAGTTTCACAAATGAACTTCCTATTAATAAATACTACTATTACTGCTACGAATTTATTCCAAACATGCTAACATATTAATGCAGTTGTTTTTTTTAATAAATAATGATGTAACAATCAATTGATTGGGAACTCATACCAAGAATGGAACATTAAACATCGATCCCCCTAAATGTATTGTTGCATAGCACTTCTCTTAAAACAAAACGAATGTATGATCATTAATACATTTGTAACAAATGTTCATTGACCACGTAACTAACATACATTCTAATATAGATCTTATATTAATAGAGATAATATCTATAATGCTATGAATTTAACATCTGAGGGTTCCACCCTTCATGCTATGGATAATTAGGTAAAACGCAGTCCCATTTTACAGTTCAATGGTGCCAGAAAATACATGAAACTCCATAAATTAAAGATTCAATGATGATCATAAAACACATGCAACTTTACCACGGTACATTTATTTCATTAATTTAATTATGGAATAATTGTATTATTGTGTATAAAAATATCATATATAATATCATGATGGATAGGAGTGTTATATTATAAACTAATATTAAAAATATACAAGCGAGACCGTTGTGCCAAGAAAAACGTCTTTATTTGAAATTGAAAATTAAGTTAAAGTTACTAGGTGGTAGGGCTTAGTGCAAGCCCGTCTGGGTAGGGACCACCCACTCATCAGTTATTCTACCGCCAAATAACAGTACTCAGTATTGTTGTGTTCCAGTTTGAAGGGTGAGTGAGCCAGTGTAACTACAGGCACAAGGAATATGACATCTTAGTTCCCAAGGTTGGTGGCACATTGACGATGTAAGAAATTGTAATATTTCTTACAGCGTCTTTGTCTATGGGTGATGGCGACCACTTACCATTAGGTGGCCCATATGCTCGTCCACTAAACTATATCATAAAAAAATAATAATAATAATACATATTTATCATCATATGTATGTGTAAAAACAATCTCGATTTAAAATTTTGCAAGATACAAATTCTGTCGCGGTGAGTATCTGAGCATACAAATCGCGTAGTATAATTTCACAGTGTGGGCTTAGCCGAACAGAAACACATGGCATTATTCAATTTATATTGTAATTAGTAATAAAAGAAATAAAGCATTTAGTACTACTATAAACGGCGTTATATATTTTATAAACAAACACCACATACAATGATTTTTTATATTCTCAAACACGTGTTGGTTGTATGCGCAATATCTGCTTACGAAAAAATTATCATTAACATGTAAATTTGCAATCCTTTGTTCGTATATTTAAAGAATTATACATCATAATATTTTTTGGTTTTGAGTAACAAGACGTTACAAAACCTTCTTATAAGGATTTTCGTAAAAACTGATGTACTGTTTTTTTACAGACGATTCAAATTAGTTTCTTGTGATATGGTAATTATTTTTAGTACATGTTATCAATACGAATGTGCTAAGATGATACTTGTTTTGTGTAGATGAATTTAAACGAAACTATACAAGCAAAAACATATGTATATCCAATCTTTTACTGAAACATATTATAAAATGTGTAAGATACATTACTAATAGCTGAACTGCCTAGTAGCCTTTACCGAAATTTATAAAATCTCCAACCCCCATTTTACACCCTAAGTTTCGTAAAATATGTTGTAAAATTTTAAATTATTTTGGTGTAGTGAGTTCTACACGAGTAAGAAAGTCCCTTTGCAGAAAGTTAATGAAAATAGAAATCAATAAGCACTCAGAACCCCATAAACATTTAACAATCCTCTTTAATAGTGAATAAATCAACCTACCTCATCAATCTGGTCCCAATTGAGCTTACGAATTGAACGAATTGGCCCATAGTCCGGACTCCTGACCACTTATTGCTAATTGATCCTAATACTGAGGTCGCTAACGTTCTTACGTTAATAGAAATCCGATCCTTATTCGTTTACGTTAAGCGTAATTATCGCATAAACTAATTTCGTATATTTGTTCTAATTGTGCCAGCGTAGAGGGCCATGTAAGATATTATTTAGAGTATAATGGATCTTAAAGCAAAGACTACAAGGTTTTTTATTGAGTGGCGTGTTATTTAGGTTGACAGTTGGCAAATAAATTCTTTGTTTATATATATGTATTTAGTTTGATAAAATTATCATAATGCATTAAAGTAATCTGAAGTGGTCATTTCAGTGATCTCATCTTAACAGTTTAAGCGGCTAAGACCGAACTTGCAGTTTATAATTCTAATTAATTTTTTGTTCTATCAATAGATAGATAATTATATACATTATGCTCGGATGTCTTGTCTGCACGTTTATCGTGCAAATGGATTGGATAATTTGGGCAATTCAAAATGCACAACACAATAGCGCTCAATAAATAGAAAGACAAATATATTTGAAAAAAAAAATGTTACATACAATGTTTTACACTTGCTGCCACAGGGTATAATTTTTCCAGAAAATAATCACGAAAGCAAAACCATAGATAGAAGCTAACTTCTCAGTTATAGAACGGAATTAGAACCCTTCCTTACGAACCCAATATAAAACGAGACAAACAGTTACTCGCTTTCCTACCGTGTCGATTACAGCGCAAATATTAATCATAAACAAACGTACAAATTTTACTTGAAGCGTACGTTTTGGCCACTTCAGAACACTTGAGAACTGGTTATGATCAAATTTAGCCAATAGCCAATGTTTGCCCAACCTTTGTGTGCTGTTTGTTAGCACGTGACTTGTATTTGGGGAAGTAAAGATGCATAACGGCTGTTAAGGTAAGGGTAACCGTGATCACGAATCTCTGATTTCAATCTATATTAATATTATGAATGTGAAAGTAACTCTGTATGTCTGTCGCTCTTTCACAACCAAAGCCCTGAATTGAATTTGATGAAATTTGGTATGGAGCAATTTTGAACTCCAAGAAAGGACGTGGATTGTTTTTACCTAACACATGACGCCCAACACTCTAAAAAGCTAGAAGCCGCGTGGGACTAATAATAATAACTACATAAAATACACATTTACGCTTTTTTCCGTAAGAGAAATTTTATTTAATTAAAACATCAATCAATAAATAAGTGATTTATCCGCTCTAGGTCTGTAATATTTCATACTTTTTCCAACCTACCACAGTTTTACCCACCGTATCTGTATACTGGCTCATTAATAATTTAAGTTGGGCTGCAACGCAGTCCATTGTCCCTTAGGCAGAATAAGTAATGGTCAATGAGTAATACACTCCAAAAAAAGAATAAAATTCTTTATTTAAAGCATTTCATATTAATGGTTAGATCTCAACCATCTGCGAAATTTTATCATTAGACATTTGAAAATCAAAAACTATCCATCCATTCGATTTTTGAAATCCCAATCGCCAAACTAACCAAAACTGAAAACGGATTTCATCAACTTCGATGTTGATTTTGTAATCTTTTTTTTACAGGTGACATCAAGATGACACATCTGAGCTTAATCGGTTTCAAATTTTACGAAATCTCGATGTTCCATTCGTAATAGGTCGCTGATATTGAGAGTTGAATGACGTAGGGGCATGTCATTAGAATTAGTTATTTACACAAAGTAATAGAGCTAGTCATGTTATTTCCTATTTTGATAGAGTTCTTAGTAAATTATTAGTGATAAATCATTCAATTAAGCGTCAAGCACGTACGTCGTGACGTCACTCGCAATATCAATAAAGAAATCAGGGTTCGTCGAACAAATGTGCACTTGTAAAGCAACATATGGGAGGTCATTGACCCGTTTGCGTTTGCGCATGAAAACGAAATAAATGACGCTTCTGGAGGAGTGCGAGCGCATCAAAGTCGACCCTAATACAAATGTGGCGCTATGGTCATGTAGAGTGACAACGATCGTTTTGTAATTAGGATATTTAATTTATATGTTTAACTAAGGATTTTGTGGTCAACGTATCTGTACTAACCAACCGGTACTTTATGGCTTTCATCCAATGTCTCCATGTCATCCATGGGTGAGTGTGGTGATGTGTGTTAGAATACCTATGTTCTCTATAACCTTGGTGACGTATAAGCAAATTAAAAAAAAACGGTTGTGCAGTTCAAAACCTACATTCGAATTTATAATATCATATGAATGTTTATCATGATGACAATACAACCAGATATCATAGACAAAGATACCGTTGAATTTTTAGAACTTTTTGTATTGTTATTTACATAGGCAAATGAATGTGTGCATACAGCCTACAAGTATCAAGCAAATCCATAATAATGGTCACACTACACGTATTCAATGCAAATAATTGATTTATACTTAATCAATGTTTAGGACGTCACTTGCACAATATGACCTCATTTTTGAATTGGAAGTATACAATTGATTTATATTTTTATATACAGAACGGGCCGGACTTTTGTCCATCGATGGGTCATTACATATTTGTGGATGTGTGCGTGTGTAACACCAACAACAATGGGATGACTTTTTACTGGCGTTTTTATAAAACGTAATGGTCGGTTGGCAACATTCTGGCACATCTGTATGCGATAACCTAACCTACATTTAGAGAAGGCTTACTTATGAACTTAAAGTGAAGATAATTATCTGTAATGTAATATATATCTTTATTTTTTTACTTGATATAATTGTTTCATAAACAGTATCGTACGAATTAATAATAATTATGTAATGTATAATCGAATAATCCTTGCATGTATACAAGAAGTATTGTGAGCTTCAAAAGTTATGTCTTACTTTATTTTCTATTTATCTTGCATTGAAAGAGTGTGCAAATAGTGTCGATGATCAAAAAATACAGCCGAATTAATAACCTCCGCCTTTTTGAAGTCAGTTGAAAAAGAGTATCTGCTGAGTATCTTGTGAGTTCTGCTCACTTAAATCTACGTTTCGAACTGAGAGTCGCTTTCAATTTATTATTTCTTTATAAAATAACGATCCAAATATAACCCAATAGATAGAAGATATTTATACACAACAAAATAATACACAAAGTAATACATCATACATAATCTAAGTAACGAACTTTTTCTCTGAAAATTAATCGTTCAATCTCCATTGGTATTTATTACATTTTGCGTCGTATGACTAATTCACGCTTTTGCTTGTCACAAACAAATTAAAAAAAAACGATTGTTACCCTACAAAGCTCGCGGCTCATTGATTTATGTTTTATCAACGCACGATGCGTTAATGTTGCTGCTTTCAACTCGGTCTGAATGCGTTCCCAATCAGAACCACTTCGGCCACGCAGCGGACACAAACATACAAGATGGATCGTATTTGTAAATATTAAATTATCTCTTTCATATATCAACACTGACCTCTATTGTAGCTAAAAATATACCACCTAATTATCCGACTAACTCCGTAAAGGTAAATAAAACCACAAATAATATGCTAAGTTTTTTTAAATTTAAAAAAAGAAAGCGCTCAAATTTTTAAATTTAGAATTTTTTTTTGTAACGACCAATAACTTTCTTGCTGGATAAACTTTCTCCAATCAAAGAGCAGTAAATTTGCTAATCAATAATTGTATTCAAACACATTATATGTATATGTATGTGTATACATGTATGCGTACATATGTCACCGCTGCTTATATGTTATGAAATAATAACATTATACACGCTATGTTACTTGTCAGATTTAAATGACAATGTCAACATAAGCCAAATCTAAATTAACTCCCAAATTAAATAATAATACTCGAAATTTAATTAATTCACATCGGCATACGGCTTATATTTTTTAAACAAAATGACGTTAACTTTAAAACAACCGGTTCCGGAATTAACATGCTAGATACTAGTTTTAGTAAAAACAAGTTATATTTGAACTGTTGAGAATATTTAAGGCTGTTTATAATAATGGTCAACAATTGCATGAATGAATAAAACACAGTCATTGACACAAAAATAATAATAGATAATTAAAAAAAAAAACATTAATTTAGAATTAAGACGTTTCATGGATAGCGAAATTTTTAAAACCTAATAATTCGAATTTCGAATACTTTTCGAAAAAGAATCGTTTTATTTATGTAATGATTTAGAAATGGAACCGGATTGACTGTTTTTAAATGAATTTATTGACGATACAGATACGTTTTACACAATCTCTTATTTGACATAACTAATTATTTTGCTAGCTCATTCTCACGTGTGTGCGACAGAGCTAGCAATATAATTATTTATAAAGGATTGCAAGTGATTAAGTTCTGTTAATTACTTATGAGATATTTTACAACGTAATCAGCACGTTTTAGAATTGCGCATTTTGAATATTGAAAATCGATATATGTATGTAAGCTCAATTCACACAGGCGCAGGCATCGATTATTTCTGACATTAAATAAAACTGCTGGTACAGTTTTATTATCAGTATATATCATATTATAGTTAATTGTATACTTTATTTTATTTTCACGGGATAAAATTAAATAAATGCTACAACTAGTTAGAAGCGTAAATTTTACTGACAAGAACCGGCCAGAAACTCTGTAGTTACACAAAGCAGGGCAATAAAATTAATCAGACAACTTAAAAAATTTTATATATCCTGTATCACGCTTTTTATAGTCTGTATAATCTCGTATTGTGTAATAAGATTTATCTATTTAAGTTTTTAATAAAAAATTAAATTTATAAATAGGCAAAGGTCTATTGGTATACAGTATACAACAACAACAACACCCTGTAAATTACCCATTTTACAGTTTAAATATTAGTAATATAGGAAAAAATAAATCCCACAAATGAGGTAATTCTATATTTAAATTAAACGGTTAAATTCTATGGAATTATGATACATGCTCAATGGTGTCAAGGATGACCCAATGCCATCATCTTTCACTTAAAATAAATCGTAAGCTGTGGAACTATTCCGTAAGCACAAAATCGACTGGGCTGAATAATGAAGGTACCTATACTAATATTATAAATACGAAAGTAACTCAGTCTATCCGTCAGTCGCACTTTAACAGCTAAACCACTAGACATATTAATGACATTTTGTATGAAGCAAGCCAAGCTCTAGTGAAGGAAATAGGCAATTTTTTATGTCTCAGGAACAACGCCTAAAATGCGAGCGAAACCAAGGGCAACACTTAGAAACAAGACGTTATAAAAATAGTCCTTAACTGGCACGGGGCTGTAAGAGCTTTGAGCAGGCTCTGTATAACTGTATTCTATAAAACATGGCACATATAAATGATACACAGCATCTTCAATATGCACAATTTATAATGTACCTGATGATTTCTTGCACGTATTGATGAAATGTGCTCAGAACGAATTAGAACTAGACTTGATTTAGATTTAGTTTGTTAATTAATGCAATATCAATCTAAATGATTTTTCTTTTTCTATTGCATAGTTTGGAGCATATGGGCCACCTGATGGTAAGTGGTCACCATCACCCATAGACAATGACGCTGTAAGAAATATTAACTATTCCTGAACTAAGATGTTATGTCCCTTGTGCCTGTATTTACACTGGCTCACTTACCTTTCAAACCGGAACACAACAATACTGAGTACTGCTATTTGGCGGTAGAATAATTGATGAGTAGGTGATACCTACCCAGACGGGCTTGCACAAAGCCCTACCACCAAGTAAAATAATATGTAATATCCAATGTCTAATCTCACAGAAATTATCCAAATTAAGTAGGTACGCAAAGACTTGAGATTAATTAAGATAGTTTTAAGTTTATAATTTTGTATCATCATAATGAATCTGGTTGACGAGGGCGACATGTTCCCGTTTAAAAAATCCCTTTTTAGATTAAATAAAAATGATACACGCATCGTATTCTGATGTCCTGACCTGTCACTTTGAGTCGCTTTTCGACATTTCACGTGAGTTCTTACAGAATAGGACTGTTGACCTAAAGACCTATTTGCGTTTAAGACGTGATATCAAACAGCAATTACATATTAAATTGTTTACATTGAAAGTGAGATTTATTTATCATATAAATTATAGCCGAATATGTACACAAATAGTTTACTATGTAAATACATAGAATTTAAATACTTCCACCAACCCTCATTGGAACATCGTGGTGGAATATGTTCCAAACCTTCTCCTTAATGGAAGAGGTGGCCTTATTTCAGCAGTGGGAAATGTATAGGCGTTACTTTACTTTACTTTTACTTTATGTAAATACATTTGACAATATAGACTGTTAAATTCTTGATAGCTCTTTCTCTTTCTTTCTATATTGATAGAATTTAAATTTCGAACCACTATTAGCGTCCTTGAATACAGGCAATTTTTATATAAAAACTTTTTTGCATTACCTATTTAAGCATAATTACGGTCCCTAAATGTATTGTTTATAGTCAACGTCAAATGGTTTATAAACACAAATTGAGCACACGAAAGCTCATTGGTGCTTACCCGGGCTCAAAGTGAGCTCGTAACTTCAACCAACATGTACACAAAACGTGTTGTAACCATAATATAAATAAAAGATTTTCTACCATTTTGATTACTTCGTCTCACTTTATATGAACGATCTAGAATGTTTTTAAAAACATTGTGAATGACAATACAAGCGGGCAATCGAAGCTGCCCACGTCAGCACCCACGGGCCAAATATCAATCCCACGTAATTGATTTTAATAACTGCTTTACTAATTCAATTCATTGCTAACTTGTATTTCGATCGCTACAGCGTAGGACTTTCTAACGTATAAAATTCCGGCAACGCGAGCGTTCACGTAAACTCTGCGTTTGCTTGCGCAAATCGGTTTGCGCTCGCATGCTCGTGTAGATGCTAAAATTAGTAATTTAGTTAATTTTTCCAGTATAAGAAAATCCCAGCTCTTTATCAGTTCAATGACAGTATATATTATATAGAATTCGCTTGAAAGCATTCAATGTATATTTAGCTATTATTATTATATATAACTGAATGTATATATTTATATTGTTAGGTAGAATGGCAAATGTATGAGTACCTAGATTGTAATTTATATTGCCAAAGCGTCACCAATGTTGTTAACTGACATATCGCTTGTACCTGTAATTATACTGGTTCTGACTCACCCTCAAAACCTTCACCCTTCGTATCAGAACATAACTATACCAAATCCTGCTTAGCGATAGGATAATCAGTAAAAACCCAAAAAATATACACAAAGTAGATTATTGACTGTTGCTTTACTCTTTAGAAGTTAAATTTAAACATGTGATTAATATTTGAAGGCCTCTTTTAAAGCTTTACTAATGCAGTATTCTCAAATTTATTATTTTTACTTTATATATTTTTTTAAATATTGGACAACATCCTAATGAAAGTAGCTAAAGCACTTGCGTTATGGAAAATCAGTTGTAACGACAGTGGCACAAACACGCAGACCCAAGACAACATAGAAAAGTAATGCACTTTTTCTAAATTGACTCAGCCGGGAATCGAACCCGGGACACGCTACTCGACCACGGAGGTCGTCATGATTTCAGTGACACTACTAACATTAAAGTTATAATAATTTTATAGGTTATGTTATTGATTTGCACTCTTCATCCGCATTCACACGCTGCGATCACACGCAGTGAAAATTCGTGCACTATCTAAACATCTGTTGGTCTACGAGCGACGTGTTTGAATTTTGATGATCTGTGGAGGCTATCTGCCTGTAAAACAATAATAAACACTATTAACTTTAAACACTTCTTATATACCGTAAAATAAAATAGTTTCATATCCTAGTCTGGAACGCTAATTTTCTCTTCGATTTTATCTCGAACAAGCAATGCCAATTTTCATCTGTTAAATCTATACTAATACTAGAAATGTGCAAAATAACTCCTTCTGTCTGTGTGTCACTCTTTCACTGTCAAACCAATGGATCTAATTTGACGAAATTTGCTATGAAGCAACATTGAACTCCAAGGTAGGTCATACTTTTTTGCCTAACACAAGATAATCAACCCATAAAACGCGAGTGAAGTTGCCGACAGCAACTAGTTTGTTATAATTTGTCCTCACATGACGAATATCATGTCAAAATCAAAATAAACTTTATTCAAGTGGGCTTTTACAAGCACTTTTAAATCGTCATTTAACAATTAAGTGAAGCTACCACCGGTTCGAAAAGTAAATTCTACCGAGAAGGACCGGCAAGAAAATCAGTAGCTACTCTTTTTCAAAGCTTAAAAAATACAATCATATTAGTTAAATACAATTATATATGTATGTAATGTATGCTGCCTGGAAGTCCAAAGGTATTAATTCCAGGCTTTTTTTATCATCTACAAAATCTTGTATCAAATAAAATGCCTTTTTTACCAATGTATTTTTTATAAACGATTTGAATTTGCGAAACGGCAAAGTTAAAAATGTCTGCGGATGAGCAAAAGTATTAATATAGTATGATATACTATATTAATACTACGAAGATAAGCTGCTACATACAAAACAAACTAATTTGATTACTTTATTGTATTATTATATTATATTATATTATAATAATCAAATTAGTTTGTTCTGTATGTAGCAGGTAATCTTCGGAACCAATTTTAAACATAAATAAATTATATGATATCATTTTCTTTCCTAATCTTCTCATGTGAAACCGGGACGAGTCACTAGTCTATTATAATGTGCCGTTATAATGAAAACAAAAATCTATAAGCCTGAATACGCGAAGTTCGTGGCCAGTCGAGGCACGTAGCGGCAGCGAGTACGTAATAACTAATATATTACATTCCTGCACAAGACGTCACGAGGAATACAGATCATAAGTGCACTCTCTTCACCTCGGAAGCGGCTCCATTGTATAACTTCATAGTAGAGATAACCGCTCAATACAGATAACGCAAGACGAATATGCAAATATCTAGTGTGGGGACGAGTTTATCGATAAAAATATCCTATAATTCATTATATTTTTATTTATCACATATTATTTTAGTATGTAAAATTGATAAAACGACTAGAAACCGTTCCTTAGATCACTAATATTACTAATATGTTTTTCCCGTAAACCTTTAGTTACACTAACTAACTGAAATATAACAATAATAAGTATTTCTTTTTGCTGCTCATTATAATTTTAAGAGCGGTTGATATATATCGCAAAGCCCAACTATTTATTTAAATTGTTAACAGTGAAATTAAAGGACGTAAAATAATTATTTATTTATATTAATATCAAATCATCGACCATTTTAACGGTATAAAGTAAACAATATTCAATCGATATACGCGATTCCTTAATGTCACATCACTAATTCGTATCTTATCAAAGTCGGCTGCATTTCACAACCACCATTGTGGTGATCGGCGCTGACTTCTGTAAGCATTGCACCGACTTTCTCTTATCTTTTAAAACATTAAAAACTACAGAAGGTTAGAAATGAGTTCCGCTTGACCAGGCATAATATTATATCTACGTTATGTATAAAGTACTGACTCATTTAATCAGTTAAACAACTATAAAGACAATACTTGTCCGTCAGTTAGGATTGACTAGCGAATTATTCCAAATTAACACGCAAAACCCACTGAATCATTCCATAGTAACATGTGTAAAAATATAAAATAGTCAGTTATATCATCAATAAAGCTACGTCCACACTTTTGCACATAATGATTGTTCATAATAATATATAAGATCCTTAAATTTGAAAACTTGATTGTGGCATACATTCAAGTTTTCGTTTTGTTTTCTTACATCACTTACCCTTTAATCAAATAATTCGAAACATTTATTAATATTATGAACATATAATAATATTTCATACATGCCTATTTGGTGCGGTGCCAATGCACGCAATATAACAATCACTAACAATTAATTATGACTAGGCGAGATTAGTAGATATACAGCCAGTATTTTTAGGGTTGAAGCGTAAAATATTCTAATATAAACTTATTTTTATCAAAATAGATTAGTAGTTCCATTCGATAAGGAAGTTGAAATAAAACTAGCTATAAGGGATTTGAATCGCGTATATTAATTATTTTTAACATCCCGACGTTTCGAGCACTTTACAGCGTTCGTGGTCACGGGTAGACTGAGTCTAGTCTCTAATCCGTTATAGCTAGTTTTATTTCAATGTGTAATCGCGAAAATTTAAGACAACATTATAATAAGGAAGTTCATTCATAAAATAACAGAAGTAAGTGTAGTTTGTTCTATAATATAAGCCGTCCCGTTCCATATATACATCTATATATACATAAATAGTACAAACTGTAAGTACTTCTACCTCACCCACAACGCTTACAAGTTTACCAATAAAAATACCAGCAACAAAAGCATAAAACTAATTGCGTAATCGGTAGCAAATAAAGCCAGTGCAGGTTTTTGCGCCCGCGCACCCACGCGCCGCCCACTCCTACATGACCCACTAATCCACGATACACGCTAATTATACACGAATTATATTATCCCATTAACAGTTTACACACCGTGTTATCTAGCGGATAAATCTCCTATTTGTGTGTATAAGATGATTCTTGTTATGCTTTCTTTATTATAAACGTTTTTGAGGATTATTTATTATGTTTATTTAATATGAGCTAGCGTTCGTTCGAAATTCGATAATTATTAACCACTGTTAAAAATTTTAGGGTCAACATCACATACACATACATTACTCTGATCCTAAGTGAATAGCTGAAGCACTTGTGTTATAGAAAATTAAAAGTAAAGACGGCACAAACACCCAGACCCAAGCCAACATAGTAAACATCCCTACGTCATAAAATTATATGAATTACTAATTTATGTAATTGGTTAATAATTGAATCGTGTTTTCGTTGTGCCAATAATAATTGTCACCGCTATTCTACTAGAGGATACAATGTTGGTCATCAATGTCGAAAATCAAGATATTTATAATAGTTAATATTTTGAAAACTATTAAAACTAAGTTTAAATTGATAACGAAAAAAAATAATTTAATCCTATTCTTCAATAAAACAAGAAATAGGAAGTATTAAAATGAAAAATATAGTTAAAAAAAAATATCGAAACATTCAAGGAAACAGTTACGAAGAATTGATCACTCAGCAATCTGCTATAAAAGTTCAGCAAAGCATTCTCGTAATTCTGACTACGACGATACAATTATTTCTCATCGAAATACGAGCGTTAAAAACTCAAGTCATAATAAATGCAAATAAATAAAACTCTTAAGCAATATATGACGCAGGGAACTCATAAAAACCGTTCTTGAAATATTAATCTCATTGTTTAACCACGAGCTCATTCGCCAACGGAATCTTAACGTCTGATATTTATGGTAATCACTTATGCGATTGGGTAACCAAATTCAACCGGTCAACCAA